>NC_138770.1:595110445-595270445 GCF_965119305.1 Pelophylax lessonae | reverse complement strand
CTTCTTTAGATTTCATCGTTGTATTGTAACTGCTTCACTTTATGCTTGCTAGCAGTTTTCTTCTTGTTGTGGATTTTTCAGAAGAATGGTCCAAGAGATGTTGGCATGTGACAGGGTCATCTGGCTTGGGATGGCTGCCTGTTCCCGAGATTCAGGAAGCATGGCCTTGTTATTGCAGGAAAGGGTTCTGCTCCTACGCACATGAATAGAGTAAATGTCCTGAAGAGCACTGGATGTCTAATATATATTATATAGAATGGGTGTCTTTTTAGAGACTCCAATGGGCTGGAACATCCTGGAAAAGGAACTGCTTTCTGCCTCTCTCCAATACCCTCAGCAAGGGGTCTACACAAAGCTATTGTTGATCTTCACCTATAGGATCTGTGATCCATAAAGATTACAACACACTGCACACACTAACACAAAAGCAACAATTTGTGCTCCGAATAGGCAGGGGTTCCCATCTATACAGTGAGACCTACAGATTGCTGCCTTTTTAGTGAATCCACATTCCCAGTCCTTCTCATTAGCTGTCAAGCGTGTACTATTGCTGTGCTCTATTCTCCAGTTATTGTATTGAAACGTTTACCTTTTCAGAAAGAAGGTTCCATTTATTCCTATGGAGCTAAATTTCCCAAGGTCTGGCGCTGACGCTTTGTCCCGCCTGCAGCCATTATACCTGCACAGTGGTCCTCTGCTAGTAAAGCAATTCAAGAGAAAAGGATTTTTATGTTGTTCTTTGTGCCCAGCACGAAATATGAACAAGATGCTTAAAGCATCTCACATTAACCACTTAAGCCCCAGAAGATTTTACCCCCTTCTCGACCAGGGGGTTTTTTGCGATTTTTTTTTTTTTTACTGCGTGACTTTAACGGACAATTGCGCGGTCGTACGACGCTGTACCTAAAACGAATTTGACGTCCTTTTTTCCCACAAACAGAGCTTTCTTTTGGTGGTATTTGATCACCTGTGCGATTTTTTTTTTTTGATCATGCGCTATAAACAAAAAAGAGTAAATTTTGCAAAAATAACAATATTTTTCACATTTTTTTATATGAAATTCCCCAAAAAAAATGTAAAAATCAAAATTTTTTAACATTTTTGGCCAATTTGTTTAATGCTACATATGTTTGGTAAAAAAAATTGCAAAAAGCGTATTTTGATTGGTTTGCGCAAAAGTTACCGCGTTTATTAACAAAGGGAAAGATTTTTGTCATTTTTGGTGTTTTTTTTTTTAACGAGTAATGTCGGCGATCTGCGATTTCTTTTGCGGGACTGCGACATTGCGCCAGACAGATCGGACCCTTGACTGACATTTTTGACACTTTTGGGGTTACCAGTGACATTACTACAGTAATCAGTGCTATACATATGCTCTGTTACTGTAAAAATTACACTGGCAGGGAAGGGGTTAACTGAATTGGAGAGGGAGGGGATAAGTGTGTCCTAGGGGTGTGTTTCTAACTGTGATGGGACATGGCTACTAGTGTAAAAACAGAGATCAACGGTCCTACATAGTAGAACCGTCTGATCTCCATTTTTACACAGGGGAGAATGACAGGTGGCTTGTTTACATTAGCCGCCTGCCTTTCTCCCTTCCCGGCGAACGATCGCGAGTGACCGGCGGACATCGGGTCCGCCGGTCACACACACTGACTTCTTAGGGAACGAGCTGGGGCGGGTGCGCGCCTCAGAGGGCACGCGCTCGCCCGCTATTGGCTCACAAGCCGGTGACAGGCTAGTGATGTATATATATGTCACTTTGCCTGGCCGGGGCTGACCGCCGCAGTATATGTACTTGCGGCGGTCGGCAAGTGGTTAAAAACACCTACCATTAACTATTAAACCCAAACTCAAACAAACATTATATTGTAGCTTACCGATTCTTAGATGTGGTGGCTGCATTAGATTTGCTAAGTTTTCTTTCCTTTATTTTCACCTGGTGATCCAGCCAGTAAGTCCCGGTTCACACTACCGCGACTTGTCAGCCTGACATGTCACGGTCCATTTTGTGCTACTGGAACCGTTCTAATAGGAGCCACTCAAGTCGCTCCGACTTAGAAAATAGTTCCTGTACTACTTTGGGGGGACATCGGAGCGACTGGCATTGACTTCAATTATGTGAAGTCCGTGCAAGTTGCGCCGAAGTCGCGGTGCATGCAACTTCACAGGTCGCCCCCGAAGTCGTGCCGCGGTAGTGTGAACGGACACTAAGTGTGGTGTTTTTCAACCGAAAAAGTTGTCCTTCATATGTAGCAGTTAGTTGGTTGAGATAAACCATTTACCACTGACAGGGGTGCTTACATTGATTAGCTTTTATTTATTCATCTAAAAAAATAAAAAAGGTATTCTGTGCTCGGTGTAAATATATTTGAGGATGTGACCATTCTCACCAATTTAGACCGCTGCACTTATTGTATTTCACATATCAATAAAAAAACGAATAAAAAGGGAAAGGGGTGTGTTGCGCTATCTTTTAAAGTGCATATAAGTGCCTTCTAATTTATGAGTTAATCCAATAAAAAAAATACATATAACCATGTTCCCGTAATTCATAAAGTGTCTAATAATAATTCATAAATAAAGATTAAAAATATCAAATACATTGGACAACGATAATCACAAAATTCATAAAGTCCATGTGCCAATATCAAGCATATAGGAATAAAAAAACTTTTTTTCTCTTTCGTTCATTGACAGACACAGCTCCTGATCTTCATAACCATTGAGTTATGCTGCCCCATACAGGAGTAGGACACTAGGCAGAAAAATAATCTGATTAGGCCTATGGGTCGTCCCAGGGGGGTATACTCCTTCTACCCTGCTATAGGTACTCAGTTTTTTTCTGCCTAGTCAGGAGTAAGGACCTAGTTCCTTGTTGGGATCTCTGGTCCTGGCAATGTTTTTTAGATAGAACATTTTTTCTCCTGTTGTTTTCTTGTGAGATCTACAATCAACTGCTGGAGTGGGCGATGGGCTGCATAATCTAGATCCAGTGGTCATCCCAGTCTGGCCAGCGAGCATGCGCAGATCTCAGCTCCATGCTAGGTCGGCCACTGGACGGGGCAGGCCTGCAAGTTAAATGCCTCTCAAAGTCACATACGACCAGGCTCAGCCTGAGTCGCAGCGTGCCTCCTGGCCGACAGCCCCCCATTTCAATGGTGAGGGATTCTGTCTGGAGCGGTGCCCGCCTAGTTCCTGGTATGGTGAGCAGCTGTCCCCCCCTCTCCCGCTGGAGGGTTTTGGGGTGGACGTTGGCCCTTCTTCGGGACGGTGGGACCCCTGAGTTCCCCTCCTTCCCATCAGGCACCCAGTTTTTCACCTGTCCCCCATCCTACCCCCTCTCCACTTATGCTGGGGCTGCATGGGTGGTCTGATCCACCTCCTGTGGTGGGGGAAGGGCGCTGTGCTGGCAATGGGGGCCAGGGGGGTGCGCCGCCGGCAAATGGATGATCGGCTGTGTGGGGGGGTCCTACCTGGTGGGGGCTCCTGCCAGGGCCCCCCGTCCTGCCTGGGTCTGTCCTTGAGGCCTAGGGATCCCTTCTGGGTACCTGGGAGCCCTGTGGTGCCGCCATTTTGCTGTTGCCTGTGTATTCCTATGCACCGCGGCCATGTTTGTGTAGTCCAGCGTCCATTTTGCGGTGGTTTGCCATTGAAAATAGTGGCAGCCATGACAGTGGAGCCCCGTGGACGGCGATTTCCTAATCCCTCTTCCCCTGGTGCTGACTCCTGTATTTTTTTACTTTCTGGTCCCCGCAAATGGAGTGCAGATTATCCTGGTGGCTGCAGATGCCTGTTTCTGCTGGGTGGTGAGTCTGGTGGGGTTCTCTCCCTCTCTGCTGAGGATCGCTTAGTGCTTGTGCCTGGCGACCAGGTGGTGCTGCCAGTGTGGTGGAGGTTGTCCCCTTGCAGTGTTTTACACTTTTTGTGAGGTTCCCCTGGTGACTCATGGAGTCTTTGGAGCACATCTCCCCACCTGACCCCCTCTATGAGGCTGGGGGGCTCCGGGTCCCAACCATCCATCAATGCACTGACGGCGGTCCTGGAGTCCTTTTTGTCCCGGATGGAGGTGGTTTTCGGCCGACAGCCTAGCAAAAAGTGCCCCCCGCCTCTCCCTGCCTCATCAGATCCTGAATCTGATTCGGCCACCGCAGACGTAGGTCACCCTGCTGGGTCTGCGACCACACGCCCGGAATCCTCAGATAGTGAGGATAATTCCTCCACATCTGCAACGGCGCATGAAAAGGCACTGATGGAAGCACTGTTTGTATCTGTGCGTGAGACCTTGAAAATGGAGGATGCAGCTGCAGCTGAGACGGAGGCGCAGGTTCCTATCCGGCTTGGGAGGTGTCCTCTTTGAAAATTATGCTCAGGGGATCTGGACACTGGAAGAGTCCATACCACTGATCAATGTCTTGGAACTCTGAGCGATCAGACTGTGCATGGACCATTGGACAGATTGTCTTCAGGGACATCCAGTGCGCATTCAATCGGACAATGACATGGTCGTGGCTTATGTCGATCACCAAAGGGGCACAAGAAGTTTCCTGGTGGCTCGGGAGGTAGCGAGCATTCTAAGTTGGGCAGAATGGTTCAAATCAGCCCTCTCTCATAGACGGTTTGGCTCTCGGACGATTTAGCAAGGACCAGTCGAGGATCAAACCAAGTATGGGCAGGCTGATTGTACCCAAGTTGATCGATCAATCAGCTTGGGTACAACCAGCCTGTCTAATATTTCAAGCGATTATTGCCAGCTATAGCCGCTAGCAATAATCACTGTGCGTTTTCCCGGACGGCTCCCCCCACACCCCCCTCTTTCCCTTGCAGGAAGAACACAATGGCTCCGTGGGACTGATTCCCCCATGAACACTGGCTGTGTTGATGGAGGAATCCTGCAGTTTATTTTACAGGAACAAACAATCTCACCGTCTCTGGCCAGCACTAGATGCATTTAGGTTTCTTTTTTTTAGACTTTTTCCCCTCTGTTTTCACCTGTTGATTCTAAGAGTAAATGTCACCAGCACACCATGGATCTCCAGAATGGGTTTAAAACTTTGTTCAATGATCACATTGTTACAGCAGAAGCAACATTTCAGAGCCTCGCAGGACCCCTTCATCAGGTATGTGACCTTGTCACCAAAGGCTGCCCCCTGATTTACACTACAAACACCTACCTCCTTCTCATCTCCAAAACAAATGCTCTGAAGTTCACAGTAAGTAATGGGAAAGGCTGATAGTTTAAAGTGGTTCTAAAGTCATTTTTTTTTTTTTTTAACTTAATGCGTTCTCTGCATTAAGTTAAAAAACCCTCTACTATCTTTCCTGCTCCCATCCCGATCAATAAACACCTAACTGACTCCTGTCAATGCTGTAGTGCTGTCCCAGCTGCAGCACCGCTTCTCACATTTCTGGTCTCACAGGAGACACTGAGAGCTCCGGGAGCCAATGGCTCCTGCTGTTGTCAGTCAAACTCCTTGGAGGTGGCAGCAGGGGTATGGCTTCTGGTGCTGTATGTGTCCATGGATGTACACAGCCCAGCTCAGGATCATGCCCACAGGGGTGCCTCCATAGCACCCCACTTGGAGAAGGGGGGAATGGACCACGCTGGCAGAGGGCTGCCAAAGTGGAGGTAAGGTGCCCCTCTGTACAATACTGTTGCCCAGACCTGGTAGGTGTACCATCATTTTTATTGAAGAAAACAATATTTATTACCAGTTTAAGATATCCGTTAAGTTTACAGAAGGTTACAAGGATAATGGGTTTCTGGCAGGATCATTAGGTATTTTTCTGTACTTACAGAAAATATACCTATCCTGAAAAAGAAAAGCAAAGCAGCCACCACATCTAAGGACTGCTAAGCTGCAAAATATAACATTTTTCGTCTTGCATTCAGACAATCCTTATTCTATTTCTATTTCCAGGTTTTACTTTTTGCTTAGAAATTGCAGCAGGAACTGAATGTCACATCTGTCAGATTAGTGAGCAGACTGTATGCCCTGTATCCTGATTACTTTTAACCTACAGTATATCACATTACATTTGTGTGCTGCGGTATCATTTCTAGCTTTTACTCCATATCCATATAAACCACGGTATCATTCACTTTGATTGACACAGGGGCCTTGTGGCCTGGTGATGAAAGGCTTGCGGTGAGTTCTCTTCGAAGAAACAAGTATATTAATAGGGCTTGATATTACATGTAATCTATTTTGGTAAATACCAGGGACAGGGATTTCACCTTTTGCTACTTCAAAGGAGGCAACATGTTTGTTAGCATTAATTGAATGGTATCATAGTTCCATCAGCAGATCAAGAGCAAGAAATCTTATAAACAAGCCATACAATATATCACAAGGCTTCCAAGCATGTTATCAGTTCCCAATATTGTCATTATGTTCCCAAATGGAACAAAGTCTATTGATAAAGGTTCTCCAGATGAATCCTTGAGAAGTTGTCCGACCACTAAGCAACTGCAGCTGAAAAGGATGTTCTGCCCTGTTCAAATATGGCTGTTCAGGGGTTATCAATCCATTCCTAAACAAAGGCATGTCTTACATGAACAACTCAAACATACCCAAGCATGTTTAAAGTGCACCTGTCATGAGAGAGTTATGTTGATTTTTGAGAAACTTCTGAGAATGTTAGTTTTCTACCATTGTAATTTCTTTGACTTCTTTAGGTTGTGATTTAAAAGTATTAAAGCTAAAAGCAGCCAGGTATACTAGCATTTTGGAGACAGCAATGACAACATTCCCCCACCCCCAATACTTCTCTTATGACATGTGTCCTTTAGCAAAATACTGGTCAAATTGGTAAGAGCACTTCTGGACAAAGTACAATTTTTTCTTTTTTGTCCCCACCCTTCCTTGCCCTAGTTGCTCCTACTTACCTCCAACCCACAGGTGTGGAGCCACTACACTACAAAAGTAACCAATTTGTAGACAGCCTCTGTGGCCAGAACAAAAAAGATTGAAGCAAATATTGTGACTGGCCATTGGATAGAGAGGAGGTGGGTTACTATAGTTCTAGGGCAGTGATGGCGAACCTTGGCACCCCAGATGTTTTGGAACTAAATTTTCCATGATCCTCATGCACTCTGCAGTGTAGTTGAGCATCATGGGAAATGTAGTTCCAAAACATCTGGGATGCCAAGGTTCGCCATCACTGTTTTAGTGGGACCAAACCGAATACTTGCTCTGTGTCTCAAAATAGAATTTCAGCCAAACTATTTTTTGTATAGTGGAAAAAACCTCAGGGTCCTGTTATAATTTCTGTATATAGTACTCCCCTCTATGTTCTGTCTGTAATATGTCACTTTATGTTCTGTCCTTGTGACACTCATAACATTGTTGTAATGTAAATTGTTTCCTTTCTTGTAGCTATCTTCCTATTTTTCATTGGCTGGCTGGTGATGTATTTCTTTTTATTTTTTATTTTACAGGCCTGAAAAGAGTACGTCAGCTTGCAGAGAACACACAATATTTCCGACAGAGGTTGCGGGACATGGGGTTCATCACTTATGGCAATGAAGATTCTCCAGTTGTTCCACTGCTTTTGTACATGCCAGGCAAAGTCGGGTAAGAATTACCAGAAACCACTTGAGAGAAGCTTTTTTGGCTACTTCTGTGGATCACAGGAGTAAAATTCTGCAGTCCTGTGTCCCGTTTTCAGCTGACAGGGCTGAAGGCCGCTGTTGGCTGACATCACAGAGCCGGTATAGGCTCTGGAAAGATCCTGACCATATGGTCGGTAACACCCAGAAGCTTGGTTTGGTGCCTGGCTCAGGCTCTCGGTGATCCTCCGAGAGCCTGAACCAGCCCCTTCCACAGCCCAGTGCGCCAGTGAGCGCTGGATGGGCAGAGCAGAGAGCCAGAGACTGACAGTCCCAGACCCCTGCTCAGAGCAGAGGGGGAGAGCTTAGCATTCAGCGGTTTTTGATCGCTCAGTTCTCACTGCAGGGCCGATGAGGGACAGAAGTAACATAGGATCGATGCTGCATCCACCAAGGCAAGCATAAATGTTTATTTTTTTCAGAAAGCCATATTTCTCTTTTAAAATGCTGATTGTTCCAACTATATAAATATTTGTCAGCCAACAGACTCATGCTGTGAAAAGGAATACAAACCAGCCCCAAAAGGAGTGCGACTTGTCAGAAATGGGAGTGACCTGTCTAAATATGATCCTGGTGCTGGATAGTTAAACCGCCTGCCAGTTTAGTGACTTTGTTGGTGAGATGTCTGTGGTTAGGTTCCTTGGTCTTTTCATGTAATGGGGTCATTAGGAAGGGTCCCACTCTCTGCTGAATTCTTCATATAATGAATATTCCAAAAAGAGAAACTGAACATATGGACTTGAAAACCCAAAACTTCCAGCACACAAAATTGGAAACTGTGGCAGAGAAAACTCGCTGTGGGAGTTGCCAAGATATATAAGAAGCCAGACGCCTCCAATAACTTAAATGTCTTTTTCTGGGTGTAATGATCCTTTAAAACTTATGAAAGTCTAAAGATGTTTTTTTTTTTTCTCAGGGCTGAAACAAAAAAAGCTTGGCATGTCTACTTTTTTAAAGGGAACCTAAAAAAAAAAATGCATTTACTAAATTAACAGCAGTAGGTAGTTGACAAGATCTTTCTCCAAGAATTCTCAGGGTGAGAGACATACAACGTTGTATGTGATCACCACAATAAATAGAATGCACTCATTCTTGAACAGCATCACACTCACATAGTCTACAGCAGTGTTTCTCAACCTATTTGCAGTTAAGGCACACTTTAAAATTTTCAACAATCTTGAGGCATCCCATTGAAAAATGTTAAAAAAACTAAACTAATAGTTTTACATAATGCAGCAGCATCCACACACATAGGACACCCAACATTAGAGGTGATCTAATTTAACAAGGCAATATACCTTTGCACACTGGTACTGACTAGTACTCCAGTGTTTCTCTTCTCCATCAGTTTCTCCCCCTCACACAGCTAACGTGACCCCAATGCTGATGGAGAGGGGCAAACAAGAATGCTGTACAGGCGCCTGAAGTCCTCCTTACCAACCAATATCATTGGTTGTTAGGACGCCGATGGCTGGACTTCATGGTGCCCAAGGTTATAATGCTGCACAATGAAAACCTGTGGCTTTGTGTAACAAAAGTTGGCTTGTACACAATTTTTAGGCACCCTGGTTCAAAAAGGCTTGCCTAGGGTATAATACAATATTGGTTTAATGATTTATTAAAAAGCATTAGGGATAAAATCACTTAATATGCACATAAATAATCAGAAAACCCATTGCATTTTCTGATGCAGCTTTAGACAAGGCTTTCCATACATTTTACATTCAACCATGCTTGAACAGATCATAAAGATCTAGATTACATGTATCTGAATGAGAAACATGTATGCTGAAATTGGAGTTTACTTTTTTGGTCTTTAAAACCTTTTAGCATATGAGTAAGCCAACCCTATCTGTATAGTACAACGGATAGTGGTAGGCAGCCCTGGGTACACCTGCAGAAAAACTATTTGGAACTTCCTGTACCTTAGGGCCTAACCACTGTTGCCTATTGGGCTTGGCTTTTGTCAGTGTTAGTGTACTGCAGAAACATTCTGCTTCTTTCCATAGCTTGTTCCACAATATTTAAAAGCAAAGTATCACAAAGCATTTTTTTGCCATACTTCTCTTGTGGGTCACAAGTGCACTTACTTGTGCTCTCCTGTGACCCAGAATGAGTCAACAGCGGGCTAAAGCCTGCTGTCGGCTGACATTACAGAGCCACTCCAGGCATTGGAAAGATCCTGACCATATTGTCCGTATCCACCCAGATGTCGAATTGATAGCTGGCTCTGGCTGTTTGCACTCGGCTGAGAGTTGAAGCCAGCTGCGTCGGCCCCCTCTTCAGCCCGGCACTCCAGTAAATGCTGGAGGGGCAGAGTGGAGAGCGGTGACCAACAGTCACTGCTCTCTGCTTTGAGAAAACCGAGAATTGGGCAATCAGCGGTCATTTACTTCGTTTTTGGTCTTAGATTCGTTAGGGGATGGCTGCAGCATCAAAGCAATGGTGCAGCACAGAGAGGAGTATGAATGTTTTTTAGTAACCCTGAATCCTCTCCTTTAATAAGCACCAAAAGGGCCTTTGCCAACAGTTTCAGTTCATTCATACCTTATTTGCTAACCATTAAAGCCCCACTCTGGCATCAGTCTCACGCTTACTCCCTCTATCTGATTGCTGTAAAGTAAAAAAAAATGTCCCTATCCAAAATCCCCCTTTTTTTTACCTTAAACCATGGTCATGTGACAATGCAGCCCTGAGCCTCCCGAAGAGGGAGTGTGACAATGTTGGTTCAGCGTTACCCCCACATGTAACCAGTGGTGGCTGGGGACCTGTAGGGCAGACTTAGTAAAGTATATTCTCCTTCACAATGTAAGGAGGAAATAATGCTTGGTACCATGGATTTGAGGTGGTTGAGAGGGAGGTTAATGAAAATGTTTTAGCTCGCAGTAGGGCTTTAATTACAATATTTTACCCTAATGGCAGCCTAGATGGACCCTTTGCTCTTTGGGGTTCTTGTGCAATGCCACATGCTACAAAGGCTCTATGTCCACCTCTGATGATAGATATTAAGGATGGTAACAGATGGAAGGCTATCCAATATGAGTCTCCAGTAATCCCTTTGTAATCTCACTAAGTATGATTAAGTCTGTGGAGATTTAACTCTCGTTGACATCAGTAAAACCAATCTGAGCCATCTTAGCCATGCATGTTACTCCATTAATTACGCATAGCAAAGGTTTAGCATCCACGACAAGCTGAAAAGATTTTTCAAGTGGCACTGATCTAAGATCTATCCAGGCTATGGTTGTGCAATGCCACTCATTTGCTTTGTTGATTTGAAAATATTTAGATGTATTATTATAGTTATATACTTCTTTGTCTTAATGTATCTGGTATGAATATAAACCAACAATAATACATGGTTATTACATTTTTTATAAAGTTGTTGGAGAGCTTGTGCATGTAACTATAAATGCTTCTACCAATTAAATGGTCAATAATGGGATTTGCTCCATTATTGCTATGAAGAAGAGTATAAGCAGCATTCTTTGCATGCCCTAGAAATAAGCAGTCTGCCTTAGGAAGGACCATGTTGGGGTTCTTCTTGCTATTCCTTTCCAATTAGCTTTTTTTTTACAAGTGTGGTTCAACAGATGCCAGGAGGAGCAGGAAATAAAGGGAAATCTTGGAGCCAAATGAGAGGTTTGCTTCAATGTCAGTGGTTTATTATAGTCTGAGACTGAACGGTAAAGTTAGTATTTCACTGTTCCAGGAAGATGCACCTACCTTTAAGAGCCTATATATATACAAATGCTGTTGACATCCATACAGGAGATTTCAAGTGAGTTTAACAATGTACATTAACTATATAATATATAATGGGAAAACAAGATGGGTAACAATCAATAAGAAATGCAAATGAATAAATATGAATAAAAATCTTATACATATACATATATCCCTCAAAATAGTGACATAGTGCTAAAGTGCAACTGGAAATGAAATAACAGTGCTCCTCACATATGTATAGATTAAATATAAATCACAAATATCAATAAATAAATAACTAGCACATGTAAAGGTAAATTATGAAAAGGAAAATATGTCTAGGTGAAACTCAATAAAAGTAATTGACGTGGTAAGTGTCACATAAAAGAGAAAGCGACAAAAAAGTGAGTCCGTGCAGTATAAAATTAAAAGTCCATAATATGGAAAGGATTGTTTCAAACAGATCCCAAAATCCGAAGGATAAAGTGAAACTCTTGAAGGTGACGCGTGCAGGTGAGTCCTGTTGTGCTTCCCTAGTAAATGCAGCACTCGCCAGATCAAGGCACCCCTACAGGTATAACAGGCGTGGTATATCTCAGAAATGAATTCTCATCGGGGGCATCCTTAATCAGTTGAGGTATACATCAGCATCTCATTCCTTCCATTAATACTCATAAATGGTGTATGTATCAATCAAAGGCATAGATTGGAGATCATGACCATGTATAGGGAGGAAAGGCTCATATAGTGAAGTACTGTAATAAATCCTTTTATTTAAATATCAAAACAATACTCACAAAGAGAGGTAAAACACTGGCAGAGTAATACAAGGAGCATGGGTCCGCTCGTTAACAGTTCCCGGAGTACTTCCGCAACGCTATGCGCTCCAAATACCGTAAATGCAGTTCAGCGGTTCAGATAGCGGAAGTGACGGAAGGATGCTCTACACGTTTCATCATTTGACGTCATCAGGAGCCTCCATGTGCTATTTATTTATTGATTTTTGTGATTTATACTGATTCTATACATATGTGATTTACTATTCAGTAATTAGCACATAAGGACACCATTTTTGCCCCTTATTGGGGTCCACCTCACTATTTCAAAACCACGTCACCTTTTTTATTGTCTACCTCCTCACCACACCTATATGATTTGTGGTTAATTTTGCTCAGCACTTTTTTCTTGATTATTTCTTACTTTGGGATCACCTCCACCCCTTCCCCTCCTTTTTGAGGAGCACTATTATTTCATTTCCAGTTGCACTTTAGCACTATATCACTTTAATATGTCACTATTTTGAGGGTTATATGTATAAGATTTGTATTCATATTTATTAATTTGCATTTCTTTTTGATTGTTACCCATCTTGTTTACCCATTATATATTGAACTTATCGGCAACGCCAATTACCTTCCCCTCCCCCCATTTCTTGAATTTGTATATTGCCTTTTTTAAGGTATATACTTCTTGAAGGTAGGCTGCAGACGAATACTCATTTCTCCATAAGCGCGGGTTCTTTTTACATTAATTCGTAGGTGGTAGAATACCAGGCTTGCAATGATGAATGCTGTGAGTTTGAGTCCCCCTGCCAGCCAGTGATTTATTTATTGGAATTCAGAAGTCAGAGAGTCCATGATAATGTTGGAACTCGAAGTTCCCGCGAAGAAGCCCATTTGTTCATTATTCAACGAACGAGCGAACAGCCATTGTTCGAGTTGAACTTACTTTTGACTCGAAGCTCATCCCTAGTCTCCAGCTATGATGGGTTTTCACGAGCTGCTATAAAGAAGAAGTTTGCATTTTAATGCTGTAAAACATTAAATAGAACCAATTAGCAACCAGAATCTCTAAGAATCTTAACCTCCTGTCCTGTGTTATTAAAAAAATGAAGCCTTTACTTATTTGCATGTATGTTCTACCTGTCAGGCTGTAAGGCCGTTTGTCTCCTCCCTGAGCTGGATGAGGATTACAAACACACATAATATTGTCATATAACAAAGGTGCTGTCAGGATTGCAATGCAGAAACCCAAAGACTTTTTTTAGCAGAGTTTTGCCTTCCAGCAACCTTCGGCTATCAGTCCTGAGTTCAGGCAGGAGACAGGTCAGTTTCCAGGGAAGTCTTACAGCTTAACACTAAGCTGACGTTTCTCCTCTGATCAGAAGAGAATAACAGCACACACACCTATCCCTGACAGGTAAGATTACACTACTACAACAAATTGTGACATGCTTGTATAAGCCCCAGACTACGTATGTGTTCAAAAAATAGCAGTCCAGAATTTCGAAAGTTTATACTTTTTCAAATCTGTTTTTATACACCTCTTTATCATTTTATCCAATTTTTCTATCCATAGGGCATTTTCAAGGCACATGCTGGAGAAGAAGATTGGCGTTGTTGTGGTTGGATTCCCAGCCACCCCCATCACTGAAGCAAGAGCGAGGTTTTGTATTTCGGCAGCACATACGAAGGAAATTTTAGACACTGTAAGTAAAGGTTTGCTTTGCTTACTTATAAATAGGACAACGTTAGAAATAGTATTGACTGGTATTAGTAATATTTGTTTTTATTCCTTTGCACCAACGAATTGGTGCCATAAGGACTGTTACTGTTAAAGAAAGAAAAGTTAAAGTATGTAATTTAATATAATTTTCTGTGCATTTGGATTCTCAGTCTGATGGCTAGATTATATGTGAGGTGGCACACAATATATATCAGTTTGTTAATATAGACATTAGTTACATAGTTAATCTGGTTGAAAAGACAATGGTCCATCCAATTCTACCCACAGAAAAAAAACACATAAATTGAAAACCTTCATATACACAATCCTATACCCACAAATCCAGAGGAAGGTAAAAAATCCCAATAAAGCATGATTTCCCAAGAGGCAATGGGATCATCTTTACCTATAAATATTAGTATCTAATACATTTTGTGCATTTAGGAAAGAATCCAAGCCTTCTTTTAAAACAACCTACTGAGCCGGCCAGAACCAGCTCTTGAGGGAGTCTATTTCACATTTTCACAGCTCTTACTGAGTAAAAGCCTTGGTATTTGGAGGTTAAATCTCTTTTCCTCCAGTCTAAAAGAGTGCTCCATTGTCCTCTGTGAGGTCCGGGTTCACTATATGAAACACTTATGTATTAGGGTTTGTTCACACCTTGTATTATGTGTTTAGGTGCAATAAGGTACCAATAATTTTGAATGGCTTCTCAATACACCTGTGTTGCAGTGCACTGCATTATCAAAAAAATGGAGCAAGTAGTATGTTTGGTCCATTGTAGTGTGCTGGTATGCCCATTCAAATGAATAGGCTGCTTTTCTGCAATGCACATTAAATGCACCCTGCTGCTGATTATCCTGGTGTAAATGGGTCTTTATATGCGATCCTGAAATAGTGAATAGATGAAATACTTCCAAATACCATGTGTAAATGGATAAACATAGGCAGATGCAAATAGAAAAAACATTTGAAAACATTTCCATTGCTTATATAAATTGTGACTTCGATTCTGACATTCATTATGCTCCATAATTGCTCCCCTACATGAAAAAGCCTCTATACACCACCATGTTTACCTTTTTATATTTTTAGCATTTGGTTTGCTGAGTTTAAAGTTAACAGATCATGCCACATTCCTCTGTCCCCATGTCAGGTCTGCGTGTCTTCTAAGGCTATACTTTTCCTTGGTCTAAAATGGACAGATGAAAAGAATCTTGCTGCCTGTGAAATCAGAGAACTCTTGCTCTAGATGTCAACAACTGTGTTCATAATATACTTTAATGAGCTGTAAGCATTTGGAGTACAATGAAAGCCCGTAGGCTTTCTGAATTAGCAAGAGATTATAATATCTCACTCGATAAAGAGAAAGGCATACTGTAAGTTTGACACTTATTTTTTACTGTGGGCATTGACATAAATGCTTGGAGATCACGCTACATAGTTATTTTTAATCCCTACTGGGCTTATTTAATAAAGTCCTGCAAAGGTGATGTGCAAACAATCATAGCCTATAGTATTTAATAACATTTTACTTTCCTTTTCCTGAATCAGATTGGTAGAGGATGAATTCAGGTTGCTATGGGTTACAACACTTAGCACATTTTTGTTTGCTTTGTTATATTGCCAAACATGTCACCCAAATTTGCTAGCCCATTGAGTGACATTTTTGTTTGCTTTGTTATATTGTCAAACATGTCACTCAATAGGTTAGCAAATTTGACTACTCCAGGAAGAGTCAATTCCCTATATTCTTACGTTCAATGGCCTAATGAATGTAATTTGAAAGTACTTAGAAAATGTTTGCTTTTAACATTCGATTTTGGAATGAATGGACTTTCCCATACAAAAAAAAAAAAAACATATTCATTGCTAGAAATTCATAAATTTGAGAAAACTTTCTGTGCTGCTCTTCTGTTCCTTCAAATTCTCTCGTCACTATGATCAAACGCAAACATTCATTTGACCCCAGTAAGAAAATCGAATTAATGTTCCTAAAACTAAAAATTTCAAACAAGAATTTCACTCCATTTATGGCCAGCTTTAGGAAGCACCTGCTTCTGTGAGCTTACTCTATAAAGAAGCCTCTGGGGAGGAGCATAAGACCACTGCTTTGCATAAAGTTTAATAAGGATTTTTGGGGTTGTGGCAAGAAGATGATGCCACTGAGCTTAAAGTGGAACTTTAGCCTATGGAAATAAAATTGGTGGACAGGCAGGATTTTTATTTCAGAAGACTTGCTTTGTCTGTTCTGCATTAAAGCTACTTACCTGCCTGTCCACCCTTGTACAGTGAGCCGCACAGGCATAGCTCGCGATACATATTCGGCAATGCCGAAACTGGCTGCACTCAGAAGTGGCCTCATCCCCGCCCGGCCAATGACAGCCCAAAGATGTCAGCGGCTGGGTGGGGAGCTTGAGGATGGCACATCGCTTGAGGTGAGTATTGTGGTCCAGGATGCATTGGGCATGTACATTTTATCAACTGTTGTATTCATGTTAGGGGTGCCTCCCTCCTATGGTAACACCCATCCCATTGTAAGACAAGTTTCACAGATGTTGCACACTAGAGGTATCTACAGATGGGTGAAAATGCTAAATCCATGGTTTTCAGACTTGCAGGAAGTTGTAATGTTGTCATGTAAAATGTGTGATCATTTCGATCAGGAATCCTGATAATCACCCACAATTAATGAGTTGGTAAACTAACTTTCTCTTTCATTCATTGACGGACACAGCTCCTGATCTTCTTAACCATTGGGTTATACTGCCCCCTACAGGAGTAGGACACCAGGCAGAAAAAAAGTCTGGCTATGCCTATGGGCAGTCCAAGGGGGTATACTCCCTCTCTCTGCTATAGGTACTCAGTTTTTTCTGCCTAATAGAGAAGAACAGGCGCCACTGTAGTAAGCCAAGACTTTATTGCGTAACAAACACGATATAATAACTTACGTGAGGGATAACTCTAGTCCATCTTCTGGAACATGGACTAGAGTTATCCCTCATGTAAGTTATTATATCGTGTTTGTTACGCAATAAAGTCTTGGCTTACTACAGTGGGGCCTGTTCTTCTCTATTTTGCTGCCAGCGGGATTTCCTGTTTTTTGACCGCCAGTGCTGCCCTGAACGTTGGCCATAATTGGAAAGTCTGGAAGCACCTACTTGTCATCTGTCTGTGCATTTGGTGGAAACTTCTTTGGTAATTAGCACCCAACACCCATCTCCTTGAACTCAGTTTTTTCTGCCTAGTCAAGAGTAACGACCTAGTTCCTTGCTGGGATCTCTGGTCCTGGCAACGTTTTTTAGAATTTTTTCTCCTGGTTTTTTCTTGTGAGACCTACAATCAACTGCTGGACTAGGCGATGGGCTGTATAATCTAGATCCAGTGGTCACCCCATTCTTTCCAGTGAGGGGGCGCAGACCTCAGCTACACCCTAGGTTGGCCGGGACAAAGCCCCACCGGACGGGGGCTGGCCTGCGAGTTAAACGCCTGACAAGTTCGCATACAACCGGGTCTCGGCCTGAGTCGCAGTGTTCCTCCTGGCCGACAGCCCCCCATTTCGATGGAGAGGAGGTTCTGTCTGGAGCGGTCCCCGTCTGGTTCCTGGTATGGTAAGTAACTGTCCCCCCTCTCCCTCTGGAGGGTTTTGGGGTGGACATTGGCCCCTCCATGGGACGGTTGGACCCCTGGGTTCCCCTCCTTCCCATTAGGAACCCCCCCATCAGTCTGGTGGTCCCTGTGGGCCATCCGCTTCCTCTTTCACTGACACTGGAGCTTTGGGGTGGCCTGATCCATCACCTAGGGTTGGGGGCAGGGAGCTGTGCTGGTGATGGGGGCAGGGGGGTGCGCAGCCGGCAACGGGATGATCAGCTGTGGAGGCAGGGCTGTACCTGGTGGGGGGTTCTGTTAGGGGCCCACCCTTCTTGCCTGTGCTGTTTTGTGAGGCCTAGGGATCTCTCCTGCGTCCCTAGGAGCCTGGTGGTGCCGCCATATTCATGTAGCCTGTGTGCTTAATGCACAGCACCATGTAGGTGTAGTACGGCGGCCATTTTTTTGGTGGTTTGCCATTGAAAATAGCGGCGGCCATGACAGTGGAGCCCTCCTGGCGGCGATTTCAGCGATGGGAGCCCCTCCTTATCCTCTGGTGCTGGATCACTTCATTTCATGATCGCCGTTGGTGCAGTGCAGATTCTCCTGGTAGCTGCGGTGCCTGGTTTCGGCAGGGTGGTGAGTCTGGTGGGGTCCTCTCCTTCTCTACTGAGGATCAATTAGTGCTCTGTGGCTGGTAACCGGGTGGGCTGCCAGAGCAGTGGAGGTTGTCACTTGGCAGTGTTTTACACTTTTTTGTGGCGTCCCCCTGGTAAATCATGGAGTCTTTGGGGCACATTTCCCAACCTGATCCCCTCCCTGAGGCTGCGGGGCCCTCCAGGTCCCATCCATCCATCAATGACTTGACAGCGGTCCTGGAGTCCTTGGTGTCCGGGGTGGAGGTGGCTTTTGGGCGATGGGCTGGCAAAAAGCGCCCCCACCTTCCCCCGCCTAATCTGTTTCATCAGGTTTTGAATCTGATTCGGCCACCGCGGACGTGGGTCACCCTGCTGATTCTGTGACTACGCGTCCTTAATCCTCAGTGAGGAGGATTCCTCCACTTCTGAAACCGCGTACGAAAAGGCGCTGCTGGTGGACACACTGATTGTAGCTGTGCATGAGACCTTAAAGATTGGAGGACGCAGCTGAAGCTACTGCAAGGCACAGGCTCCCTTTGGCATTCACAAGCCATCCAGAGCGGAAAAGGTTTTCCCTTTTCCCTCCTATTTTGACAGAATTGTCACTAAATAGTGGGGATGACCAAAGCGCTCCCCTTGGGGTCCTTAAGGGATTTTGCTAGGCGATACCCCTATGAGGAATCCCTTCTTAAGTAAAGGATTGTTCCACCGGTGGTGGACCCTCCGGTTTCCAGATTAAACAAGGCAACCATGATTCCGGTTGAAGAGTCCCCGGCAATTAAGGACCTGGCTGACAGGAAGGCAGAGGCTGTGGCCTGCAATATGTACACCCTGGCTGGTTTGGCACTGAGGCCGTTATTCACCATTGCCCTGGTGTCGCAGACACTTACCGAATAGGCTAGGCTTTTGCGCCATGACCTGGAGTGGAAGTAGCTCCCCTCTGCCTTTGCTGAGCTGAACTGCTTTTGTGTGTGCAGAAGTTCAGAATGGAGTCAGTTGGCACAGTTGGGGCTTCCCCCCTTTTTTTGGGGATTTTGCTTGCCTCTATCGACATCAAGGACAGTTACCTTCACATTCCAATATGTGTCGGTCTACAGCGCTTCCTCCGCTTTGCCATGGGAGAGGAGCATATCGGTTTGTGGAGTTACCCTTTGGTCTCGCCTCTGCTCCTCGGGTCTTCACGAGGTGCTAGCATTGTTACCCTACTGGGGGATCGTGGTACTGGGCTACTTGGACGACCTCCTTCTCCGAGCAGAGTCTCCTCCTGCTCTAGTGGAAAAACCTGGAATTCACCATACAAGCTTGGAGGTGTTTAGCTGGATTTTGAATTTTCAGAAGTCTGCTCTGGTTCCGTCAGCAAACCTGGACTATCTGGGTCTGACTCTGGACTTAGCCAGAGTGCTTCTTCCTCTGTACAAACTCCAGAAACTGTAGGCTGTAATTCGTCTCCTGCTGTCCTGCGGATGGTAATCCTTCTGGATTTGCATGCGGGTGCTGGGCCTGAGGGTGTCTACATTTGAGGTGGTTCTGTTTGCACAGTTCCATACGAGGTCCCTGCAAGGGAGATTCTGGCCAAATGTGACAAGAATCCGCAATCAGATCCGGTTGAACCAGGGAACAAAAGAGTCCCTGATATAAACGCTTCGACTGGGGAAATCCTTCCTCCCCTTGTATTGGACACAGTGGTCACCACAGATGCCAGCATGTCTGGCTGGCTAGGCATCCTCAGTAAGATTTCTGCTCAGAGTGTCTGGACACTGGAAGAGTCTAGACTACCTATCAATGTCTTGGTACTCCGAGCGATAAACTGTGTCTGGAACATTAGACGGATCGTCTTCAGGGATGTCAAGTGCGTATTCAATTGGACAGTGCAACAGCCGTTGCTTATGTCAAACACCAAGGGGGGCAGGAGTGTCCTGGTGGCTCTGGGGGTAGCCGGCATTCTAAGATGGGCACCCCTCTCTGTCATACACATTCCCGGGGAGGTAGGCGGATTACCTCAAGCGTTGGACCAAGGGGAGTAGTCCCTTCATCCTGAGGTGTTTTATCAGTTGTGTCTTTGGTGGGGCAACCCCGAGGTGGATCTGTTGGCGTCCCAGCTCAAAAGAAAGGTTCAGAGGTTTGTGGCTTGGTCACGGGATCCTCTGGTGGCCTCGTGGGGTCAGTATCGTCTTTTTTTTTGCCTTCCCTCCTCTCAAGCTTCTGCCAAGACTTCTCTGCATGATCGAGGCAGAAGAGATTCCAGTCATCTTATTGGCCCCAGACTGGCCTCCCGGGGCTTGGTACGCCGATCTGGTGCGGCTGGTAGCCAACGTTCCTTGGAAGCTTCCTCTCAGGGAGGACATGCTGTCCCAAGGACCAATCTTCCATCCTGCTTTACAGTCGCTAAATTTGACGGCTTGGCTGTTAAATGCCAGGTGCTGATGGATAGAGGTTTGTCTGAGTCGGTGATTCCAGTGGGGTTAAAAGCTAGGAAATCTACTTTTAGGAAGATCTACCATCATATGTGCATTGCGTGGTGTAAGTCTCTTGGGGTTCATCCTTGCTCTTCTTTCGGTGGCTCGGATCATGACCTTCCTTCAAAGGGGGGGGGGTTGAGCAGAAACTGGCCTTAAGGACTATCAAGGGTTGGGTGTCAGCCTTAGCAGTCTTCTTTCAATGGCATTTGGCCACATACTCCTCCTTGGTGCATACTTTTCTTCAGGGAGTTAGGCTATTGGCCCTTCCAGTGCGGTCTCTGTTTCCACCTTGGGACCTCATTTTGGTGCTCTCAGTCCTCCAGAAGCCTCCTTTTGGGAATCTTCCAGAGATTCCCCTGCTTACGCTGTCCCAGAAGGTGGCCTTTTTGGTGGTTTTCACCTCTGTGCGCAGGGTGTCGAAATTGGCGGTGTTATCCTGCCGTTCACCTTGATGGCTCACAGTGATAAGGTGGTTCTTTTACTCCTGTATGTCGTTCTTTCCTCAGGTTGTCTCTCATTTTTATTTGAATGAAGACATTGTGTTGCCTTCCCTGTGTCCCAGGTCAAAACATCGGAAGGAAATTGCTTTGCATGCCTTGGATGTGGTCCGGGCGATTAGGGTGTACCTGGCAGCTACGGAGTCTTTTAGGAAGTCAGACTCACTATTTGTGCTTACGGATGGTCCTCGAAAAGGGTTGTTTGCTTCCTCTGTGACCGTTTCCAGATGGATCAGACAGACTGTGATTCAGGCCTATTCCATCAAGGGTCAAGTTCCTCCTTTACCTGTCAAGGCGCACTCTACATGGGCGCTTAGTGCCTCCTGGGCCTTCCGTCATCTTCCATCAGTGATGCAGGTTTGCAAGGTGGCCACCTGGTCGTCGGTGTGCTTTCACAAAGTCCTATAAAGTGGATGGTTCCTTTAGCCGCAAGGTTTTGCAGGCTGCTGTTTAGAGGACTTGGTCCTCTTTGAGAGTGTATTGTTTTTTCAGGTGAGCTCCAGTTGTTTTGGTTGAGCTCCCGTTTGGCTGTAGTTTAGCCTTGGGAATTTTATTTTTCGCTGTTCCCACCCCTCATGTTTAACACTGCTTTGGGATGTCCCAATGGTTAAGGAGATCAGTAGCGGTGTCTGTCAATGAACGAAAGAGAAAATGGGATTTTTGACTTACCGTAAAATCCATTTCTCTGATGTTTGACGGACACAGCACCCACCACTCTGTGGAGTAGTAATTCTTCTGACACTGCTTGTAACAAAAGTACCTATAACAGAGAGAGGGTGTATACCCCCTGGGACTACCCATAGGCGTAGCCAGACTTTTTCTGCCCAGTTTTCTACTCCTGTAGGGTGCAGTATAACCCAATGGTTAAGAAGATCAGGAGCTGTGTCTGTCAATGAACTTCAGAGAAATGGATTTAACAGTAAGTCAAAAATCCAATTTTTTTAACACTTCTGAAATTCTTTTGCTTTACATTGTGGGAATTATTGCCTTACAATATGGTACATGTGTGATTTCTCACTAATATCAGGGTAGTTAATCATATACATTTCTTAAAGGATAAGTTCACCTTTTATAAAAAAAAGAAAAAATAAATGCACATTTTTTGCAGGTAAAAAAATGTGCATTTACTTTTTTTTTTTTTTTGTTAGGAGCCTGGAAAACATTGCACCGGCAGTCAGCAGATTGCTGATGACATGCAGGTCTCTTTCAGCATTGTCTTGGTCTTCATACAGCCAAGCAGTTTTACACTGACTAGAATCAACAGCACTGTGGTAGTTCATTGAGAACTACAAGCCGACAGTCACAAAGGCTGTCGGTAGTTGTAGTCCATTCATTCAAAGAACACTGTGAATGAATTAAGTGGCCAGGCAAAGCCCCACACGACCACATTTTCTTTAGATTGTGGAAGCAAGCAGGGGGAAAGAAAAGATCTGCTCTGTGCCAAAATGGGGGATTGGGGGGTTGTGGCAGCCGGTACATTTGTAACATGTTACACCCTGAATATGGGTGTAAGGTAACATGTTACAAAATGTGAACTAATCCTTTAAGGCTTTGTTTCCACTATTGCGGCTACAAAGTCGCGCTACTTCTAGCGTGACTTTGTAGTCCGTCTTGTTTGCGGCTACTTCTGGGGACTTCAGTGCGACTTCCCTCTATGAGGGACAAGTCGCACTGAAGTCGCCTAAAAAGTAGTGCAAAAACTATTTTTCAAGTTGCAGCAGTTAGAACGGGCCAAATTGAAATGAATGGCTTTTGACTTGCTGTGCGACTTGACATGTGTCAAGTCGCACAACAAGTCGCAATAGTGAAAATGTAGCCTTAAAGGTACTATAATGGAGTATCCAGAGATAATCTGAAATCTATAAATTAAGCTTCACTTGGTGTTATGACTTGTGGCAACTTAAAGTGGAGTTCCACCCATTTTTGGAACTTTAGATCTTTGTAATCCCCTTTAAAATGGCTTTTACCAATGGAAACTTTTTTTTTTTTTTTTTTGCTAGTAAATACCTTAATTTTGGCTTTATTCCTCCTCTCCTCACTTCCTGGTCCGATCGGCGATGACGTCATTCGGCGATCCGCAGTGTCTGCTGGGATGTATTCTACTTGCAGTAGCTGTATCTGTACTGAGCCGTGCCTGCCCCGCCTCCGCCCCGCCTCCTCTCATTGAGTTGTATTGAGAGGAGGCGGGGCGGAGGCTGGGCAGAGAACAGCCTTAATACATTCATACAATGCAATTCAATGAGAGGAGGCGGGGCGGAGGCTGGGCAGAGAACGGCCTTAATACATTCATACAATGCAATTCAATGAGAGGAGGCGGGGCGGAGGCGGGGCAGGCACGGCTCAGTACAGATACAGCTACTGCAAGTAGAATACATCCCAGCAGACACTGCGGATCGCCGAATGACGTCATCGCCGATCGGACCAGGAAGTGAGGAGAGGAGGAATAAAGCCAAAATTAAGGTATTTACTAGCAAAAAAAAAAAAAAAAAGTTTCCATTGGTAAAAGCCATTTTAAAGGGGATTACAAAGATCTATGTATTCCAACCTATTAAAAATGGGTGGAACTCCGCTTTAAGGGATGGCCTTGTATGTTTGCCATTTGTCTTACTAGATGATATTACTGCATGGTTATAAAAAGTTGCACTTTACTGCACACCTCTCCTCAAACATCCCAAAAACCATAAAAGCATCAGATCCCTCTGCTTTAATCTCTCTGGTGTGGTCTTTGTGTAATATTTCCAAAACAGCCAATGGATGAATTTGGGGTCTCCTTAGTTGATTATGAACTTACTATACATGTATTCTACAGGTCCTGGATGCACTTGACGAGATGGGTGACTTTCTACGGCTAAAGTATTCGAGGCACCAAAGATCAGACCGTACTGTGACATATGATGAGCCAATTGATGAACTTGATGCATAACAAAATTGTTGCTGGATATTTTCCTCCTGTGGAACTCATTGACTTTGGATCTCAAATGCAGCCCTGATTGAGTTCAGTGTAGTACACTTTCTCCATGGTAATTCAGTCCTGCTGTGTGGAGTATATAGTATAGCAGTTTTCCAACTTTGGAAGCTTCCTTGTATGCTTTATAGTAAATAATGTTAGCCATCGGCACAGTGGTATATTGGTTAATGCAACAAAGATTTGTGTGTGTAAAGAATATTTACAAACAACAGATTCTGGACGCCAATAAAGCAGAACCATTGAAAGAGCATGTTGGACATTTGTTTAGTTAGATTCTGCTGAAATGTAATAAATGGACAGAAATTGGATATAGTGTAAAATTTATCTGCACAGATGTCCAACATAAAAATGTAGCAGTTTGTAACTAAAGCGTGCGAGGAAGGAATACATTGACAGAAAATTGTAATTAACTTTGTAACTCATTGTTTGGCTAACAGCTGATTACTGTATCTAATGCAGCAGGAGAATGAAGACAGAGCCGTGCTTTAGCACATTCAGATTGACAGAATATGCTTTCCTGTCGTAAGGCAAGGGGAGAGATTTATCTCAGGTGGTTATCTGTACAGGTGACAGGACACCGGAGTCTTGATATCTCCAACTGGCTCCTGCTAGTGTGAAACAGTAGAAGTGTGCACACTGTCCATCTCCAGTGTTTCTTTTTTTTGGCTTGAACTTAATAGACTTGATCTTTTCTTCCTGAATAACTATGGACTTTGTAAAACAACTTGGGAAGCACAGTTTTATCAAGAGGGGGGTTTCATTAGACACAGCATAGGTTGGGTTAAAATATGATAGTCTACCTTTTTATTTATAAATTGAATAACTGGTTTACTACAAATCTATATAGTAAAACCTGGTACACACTATGAGTTTTTTTTTTTTTTTGCACAACCCGCAAAAAAACATTCAGCTGTACTAACTATGCAAAGTTAGTGCAGCGATCTCCCCCACCCCCCTGCCAGAACACTCTGATCAGCGCTCCCTGCCATTGGCTGAGAGCACTGATCGGGAGCTGGTTTTCCAGCTTTTATGGATGTACGACTGAAGCCAGACAAATAGCTGGCTTCTGTCAGACCGGCCGACATACACATAGGCCGAATGTTGGCCATTTTTTTTTTTTTATCCTGCCAATGTCTCCCGACATTCGACCCATGTGTACGGGGCTTAACTGTGGGGTTGATTTACTAAAACTGGAGAGTGCAAAAAACTAGTGCAGCTCTGCATAGAAACCAATTAGCTTCCAGGTTTTATTGTCAAAGCTTAATTGAACAAGCTGAAGTCAGAAGCTGATTGGCTACCATGCACAGCTGCACTGGATTTTGCACTCTCCAGTTTTAGTGAATCAACCCATGTGTGCCATGTTCAGTTTTTATAAGGTAATGTGCATTGATAGCCTGGAAAAGCCAGTATTAGGTTGGTGAAGCCTTGAAATTGTTGAGCAAATGTACTCTTGTGTTGACAGTATCTGCTATAACAAAAACAGAAAAAATGTCTTTATAGAAAAATCTTTAACTGACAGCAAATTGAAAACTATTAAACTCTAAGACTGGCCATGGGTGGATCGAAATTTGACTGGTTTAGATGGGAACAGCCAAATTTCGATCTATCTATGGCCGTTCCTGTTCGAGAGGGTTCTATCTATTGATCGTTTCCCTTCGAACGAGACTGCTGGTGTATTTTTATTCTATGAGCACCTGCAGGCAATTGACTGTAACACTGATCAATGTATTCTGACAGCAGAATAGTCCCACTGTCAGAATACATTAACACAGAAGGAAGGATTCCTCCATCCACATCGACTCTGTGGATGGGGTTATCTGTTCAGGTTTTTTTTCGATCAAAAAACTTTTTTATGGCCATCTTTAAATATTCAGTCACTAAAAAAATATGCTTGCTACCAGTATAAACTTTATTCACCTCCCTATGCATACCTTCAGCAGCTCCAAAAGCCTCTCATTACAGCTAAACACCAGCCCTTTGAGTGCGCCCTCTTACCTCCTGAAAATACCTACTGGCCAGTGGCCATTATGATGAGACCAGTAGGAATGTGCGGAGGTGAAAGGTAGCAGCAAGCTCGGACACTACCTGTAGGTGCTGGGGCTTTGTCTGTCATTGGGCGGTAAATCCTCCGATTCATTTGTAGTGGGAGGATTTTTGACATTGCTGTGGTTATATACAGATACTTCTAGGTGCCTGCAGCAGGTCTTGCCTAGCAACTTAGTCACTTAAAGTCAAGCTGAAAGTAAATACTTTTGTGTTTTTGGATGGTGAGAGATGGGGCAGGCTGCAGGTTATATTATGCTTGCTGAAGTCTAATCTATTAGGGCCAGCATTGTTCAGTTGTTGTAGTAATCTTCTACTGTTTCTACTAGTCTCAGCTAGGTATTGCACCCACTCCCTGACTTTAAACTTCAAGAATTTTATTTCGATAAATACTAGATCAATAACCTAAAACTCCAAAGAACACTGATAAACTATCCAGAGGTCAGTATCTCATGATTATTGAAAAGCTGGCCAAATATCAGAAGAGAATTCTGTACAGAAATTCTGAAAAATTGTCAGAACATTCGATCTTGCCATCAATTCAGTCAACTAATTTAGTTTTAAATATGTTAACATTTCGTCCAGACCTGCTACTTGAATGGAATCCCAGGCATATTAAACAGGTCTCTTTTTTGCCTAGAACAAGTGCATTATAGTATGTATGATTCTTCCAGAATGAAAACCCATTTTACCTGCAGAACTTTGTTCAAGAAATTGTTTTGTTTTTTTTTGCATCATGCATGAATCCGGCAGTATGCGTGAATTTTCCCAATACTAGGCAGGAAAACAAACGTATATTTGACCTTACTAACCATTACAAAATAGAAAGAAATTTCCAAAAAAACAAAAATGTTAAAACTAAATTATATTGGTATGTGGCCAACTTTACATATCAATTGGCTGGGATTGCTGCTAATTGTCCTTCCACAGCACCTGAAGTTTTGTCATTTATTTGCACTGTAGTACTTGTATGCAGATTAACTTGTGTATATAATAACTTTTGTAGAAAATTTTATTTTATGTTATTTGATGCACTAGTAAAGGCTACAAGCTGCTGTTTAGCTTAATTTATTGACAGATCTCCATTGTCTTATTATTCATGATGACCAGTGTTGATGACAGATGTTCAATGGCTCTGTCATTGTCAAAGGCTAAATCTACCCCAAACTATTATTTCCGTTTTTTGCTACAATCTGGAAAATGATGTAATTTTTTTTTTTTTTTTTAGAGATCACTGTGGTAAAGTAAATTTTAAATTTATTATATGTTATTCATGTTCTATTGTGAAGAATACGGCCCGGTTCACACTGCTGCAACTTCAAACTTTGAAGCCAACATCCTGACTTCGGCACGACTTGCATACTACCTCCTCAACTGCTTGCTGACCAACCTATCGTAGATTTACTACTACAGGGCGGCCACGCTGTGCAGGATCACGTCTGCGGCTCGCTCCCACTGTGACTATACACAGGGGGAACTGATCAGTGGGTCCTGTGGACCCGATGTCTGCCGGAACCCGCTGATCGCTCAGTACACATGCAGAACAGTTATCTGCCTATGTAAACAAGGCAGATTACCATTCTGTCAGTACAGAAGGCGTGGATCCTGTGTTCTTGTAAAGCAGGAACACCAATCCATGCCTTCCGATAGTAAAAGCATCTCCCCCACTACACTGAAATACCAGCTAGGCACACCGTTAACCCTTTGATCGCTCCTAATGTAAACCCCTTCCCAGCCAGTCTCATTAGTACAGTGACAGAGCATATTTTGCAGCACTACTCACTGTAATAATGTCACTGGTTCCTAAAAAAGTTTCAGCTGTTCTGATTTGTCCGCTGCAATATTGCAGACCCGCTATAAATTCCTGATCGCCGCCATTACTCTAAATAATCCAAAAACCTATCCCATAGTTTGTAGACGCTATAACCTCTGTGCAAACCAATCAATATATGCTTATTGGGATTTTCTTTTACCAAAAATATGAAGCAGAATACATATTGGCCTAAATTGATGAAGAAATACATTTTTTTTTTTATTTCTCTTGGATATGTTTTAGAGCAGAAAGTAATAATTTTTTATTTTTTTTTTCAAAATTGCTGGTCGTTTTTGTGTTCATAGCGCAAAAAATAAAAAACACAGAGGTGATTAAATACCACCAAAAGAAAGCTCTATTTGTGGAGAAAAAAGGACAATACATTTTATCTGGGTACAGAGTCGCACGACCGCGTAATTGTCAGTTAAAATAATGCAGTGCCGTATGACAGACAATGGCTTGGTCATAAAGGGAGATAAATCTTCCAGAGCTGAAGTGGCTAACAGAAGTCAATGCAAGTCATGCCGAAGTCACACCAAAAGTAGTGCAGGAACCTTTTTCTAAGTCGGAGCGACTCAAGCCACTACTGTTAGAACAGTTTCATTGCACTTAATGGGGCGCGACTTGTCATGCGACTTGTGCTCTCAAAGTCGGAGCGCATGTCGCACCAGTGTGAACCGGGCCTTAAGGAGGACTTAGTACACAACTAGTATACTACTAGTACCTGAAAGACATTTCATTGCTGATGTTCCCAAGAGAAGTAAGAAGCCATTGGGTAGCCCAGACCACCGTACTCTTACATCTAACTATAATACCACTTTTGAGTGGGCACACCTCCTAAATGCCCTTATGATGTTGCAATTTCTGTCTTCTTATACAGGACTATTCATATACATAAGAGGTCAGCTCAGACCACCAGACTCTTATCTATAACCATAATACCACTTTTGGATATACAGCTCCTACCACCAAACTCCTATAAAAGGGCTGTACCATAGTAATACAAAAAGAGTGCATAATTGTTTTATTAACTTACATAGGTCATTTAAATTTCACATTTTGGTAGATTATTTCTCTCTCGTTCGATGGACACAGCGCTCCATAAAATCTTATCTACTGGGTTATTCTGCCTCCCCCAGGATTAAGACTAGGCAGACAAAACACCTGGCTATGCCTATGGGCAGTCCTCAGCTGGTATATAACCCCCCTCTCTGCTCTAGGTAATCAGTTTTAATCTGTCTAGTCAGGGGTAAGGGCCTAGGCTCCCGGCTGGGATCTCTGGTCCTATCAATTTTTTTCTCCTTCCTTACATCATTTTTTTTTTTTTTTTCCTCTCGGGAGATCTACAGTCAACTGCTAGACTGGGCAACGGACTGGATAATCTAGATCCAGTGTTCCCCCCAGCCCAGCCAGTAAGTATGTGCAAACCACAGCTCCGGGCCAGGTCAACCACCAGGCTGGTCCGCGAGTTAAATGTCTCGCAGGGTCGCATACGATCGGGCTTGGGACTGAGTCGCAGCGGTCCCTTGGTCGACAGCTCCTCTAATTCGGGGACGAGGATTCTGTCTGAAGCATTACAAGCACCATGGAAGGGTAAGTACAAACCCCCCCTCCCCTCTCCCCTTTTAGCGTTTTTTATAGGGTGGATGCAGGTAACCTTCAAGGGAGGGTCGGTTCCCTCCTCCCATCCGTAAAAATCCCTCAGTGAACTGGGCTTCCCCCTCCCTCCATCTGGACCTGGTATCTGGTGGGAGTCCCAGGGGGGTAGAGGATGCAGCAGAGACCCCTGGGGTCTCCCCTGCTATCCCCACTCTATAAGGGTCCTGCGATAGTGTGTCCTGCCCTGGTAGTCTGGAGGGGTCCCAGTGTAAGAGACCCATAGGTGCATGCCCACTGTTTGCAGTGTGCGTATAGTGCAGGGGGGTCCTAGTGCAGAGACCGGTGCAGAGTGCACAGCGGAGTCTCCACTAACTTGTGTCCTACCTTAAGGAGGGGTCCTCTTGTAGAGGGTACAGCATTGCAGAGGGCACAGGGAAGATCCTGGCAGCATGCTGTAGCTGATGGCGGCCATTTTCCCTTAGTCTGGCTGGTCTGTGGTTGGTGACCATGTTTGTGTAGCCCGGTGATTTCACGGGGGGCCATTTTCCCTTAGTCTGGCTAGTCCCTGGTTGGCAGGCATGTTTGTGTAGCCCGATGATGTCACGGGGGCCATTTTTCCTTAGTCTGGCTGGTCTCCAGCTGGCAGCCATGTTTGTGTAGCCCGATGATGTCACAGGGTCATTTTCCCTTAGCCCGAGAGACGCTGGAGATGACTGAAGCCTTGTGGGGATGCCGAAGCTCCTCCTCTTCCTCCTCAGTTTCCTGTTCCTGTACCGGGGAAATATGAACAGGGATGGCGTCTATGGTGATGCTGGGTCTGAATTCTCACCACTCCTCTGATCAGTAAGGTGAGTCCTTGGGGTCCCTGTTATCTCTCTCTGCTGATGGGTACCCTGAGCCTTGGGGGGATCCTTTAGTGGTGGGAAAAGATCACTTTTGTACTGCAAGGTCTTCCTTTCCTTATGGAGCCTCAGGGTCACATCTCCCCTACTAGCCACTCATGGAGTTGGCAGGTCCCTCAGAACCCCAGCTTCCCATGGTTGCACTGACAGTGGTCCTGCAGTCCTTAGTGTCCCGGGTGGCGTGTGGGCAAAGGCCCAGGAGGAAGCATTCCCTGCTCAGTCTGTCTCATCTGATTCTGAGCCTGATGCTGCCTTGAACGCAGCCTGTCCAGATCCATCAGATAGTGAGGATGATTCCTCCATGGTCGCAGCAGCAAATGAAAAAGTGCTGGTAGATGCACTTATCACTGCAGTGTGTGAAACTCTAAAAATAGAGGAGGTGGCTGATGTAGCCACAGACGTGGCTGTGTCATTTGGTGCGCATAAGTCACCTCGCACTCCAAAGGTGTTTCCTAATATGCCTTATTTTGGCAGGTTTTCCTGTAAGGAATGGGAACAACCAAAATTACCATTTGTGGTCCCCAAATGTTTTTCTGTTCGTAACCTTATTGAGGAGTCACTTTTAAAAAAGTGGACTAGTCCACCAATGGCACCAATGATGGACCCTCCTGTTTCCAGGTTGAACAACGCTTCCATGATCCCAGTAGAGGAATCCCTGTCCTTTAAGGACCCGGGTCACAGGAAAGTGGAGGCTGTGGCACGCAGCATGTTTAACATGGCTGGTTTGACATTACGGCCAGTCTTTGCCTCAGCCCTGGTGTCTCAGACCCTAACTGAATGGGCCAAGCTTTTGCGCCAGGGCCTGGGGGGTGTTGATTTAGCGGACCAGTTGGTATATGGGTTGCAGTTTATTTGTAATGCAGCGTTGGATACAGCTCCTGTGCTGTCAAAAATTTATTTTCAGCGGTAGTGATTAGACATGTGCTGTGGCTTAAGAATTGGTCCGCAGACCAAGCCTCTAAGAAATCTCTCATTGATCTGCCCTTTCAAGGCAATCGCCTGTTTAGGGTTACCCTGGATGACATCATTAAGGGTATCACGGGGGGGGGAGAGTACTTTCCTGCCATAGTCTAGGAAAGGAAAGGAGCCTCATCGCAGACGGGGGCCCTCCTTCTCAGCACATAGAAAATTATTTTGTGCTTCTGGGATGGAGAATAAGCGAAATAGATCTTTCAAATCTTTGCCGGGAGTTTCCAAGCATTCTTAGTCTGGTAAGCCTAGAGCTAGCTTCTCCAGACCCGCGGACCAGACCCCTTTAGCACAAACGTCTGCCGTCACCCATTATTGGGGTGGGGGAACATCTTCGCTAGTTTCCAGCCTTGAGGACCTCCTTCATGAGCATCAAGGTGATCCACGAAATGATTCTTATGGGGGTACCCAGAAGGGGGGACAAAGCTTGTCCTTTTTCAGGTTTTTTAGGTCCTGAGTTTCCTTGTGCGGATTTAGTTCCTGCAAAGGTTCAGGTGATGTCCGAACTACCTAAGGTCCCCCCTATCCCTGTCCAGGGAATTGATTTACCTAGGTCTGTTTCTAATTCTGACCAGGTTGGTCCTTCCTCTGGACAAACTTCAGGAACCACAGGCCGCGATTCACCGGCTGCTGTCCCACAGATTGTTCTCTCTACCATTTTGCATACAGGTTCTGAGTCTGGTGGTATCCACCTTCAAGACAGTTCTGTTTGCACAGTCCTACATGCAGCTCCTTTAGCAAGTTCAGCTCCACAGGAGGATAGTGAGGTTCGTGGCGAGAACACGTCCAAGGGGCACGGTAAGACCAGTATCATCCTTGGCTCAGGCTTCTCCTGCAAGGAATCAAGGGCGATGTTACAATCAGTCTGGTGGCCATAAAGGTCCCTTGGGGGCTTCCTCTAAGAGAAGACTAGTTGTCCCAAGCTATGATCTATTAAAAGCCAGGTACTGAGGGATAGAGGTCTGTCTGGATTGGTGATCCCTACTATGGTGAAGGCGAGGAAGTTGTCTTCCAGCAAGATATACCATTGTACATGGAAAACGTACATTTCTTGGTGTGAGTCGATTGGCTCTCATCCTCGATCCTTTTCTGTGGCTAAGATCTTGACCTTTCTTCAACAGGGCATTGATCAGCAGTTGGCCTTGAGTACCATCAAGGGCCAAGTGTCTGCCTTGGCAATCTTCTTTCATAGACCCCTAGCCACGCACTCTTTAGTTCGTACCTTCATTCAGGGGGTTCAACATGTGGCCATGGGATTTAAATTGAGTACTTTCAGTTCTCCAGAAACCACCATTTGAGAATATTCAGGAGATTACCTTGCTTATGTTATCCAAGAAGGGGACTTTCTTGCTGGCTATTACCTCAGGTTCCAACTTTCCCTGTCGCGGCGCATTCTACTCGGGCGCTGAGTCCTTCTGGGTGCTTCCGTCATCAGGCACAAATATCGCAAGTTTGCAAGGCGGCCACTTGGTCGTCGGTGCATATCATTACAAAATTCTATAAGGTAGATACTTTGGCATCTGCGGATGCTTCTTTTGGCCGCAAAGTTTTGCAGGCTGCTGTTTAAGAGGGGCTGTTCCCTCTTAAGGGGTGTTGTTCTTTAACCACTTAAGAACCAAGCCCATTTCTGACACATGTTGTTTACAAGTTAAAATCAGTATTTCTTGCTAAAAAATTACTTAGAACCCCCCAAACATATATATGTGTATATATTTTTTATTTTTTTAAGCAAATACTCTGGAGAATTCATTGCAATATTTTTTGTCACGCGGTATTTGCGCAGCGGTCTTTCAAACGCCTTTTTTGTTTTTGGAGGGAAAAATACATTTCACTGCATTTAAAAAAAACTAAACAGTAAAGTAAGTCAAATTTTTTTGTATAGTGTAAAAGATGATGTCACGCAGAGTAAATAAATACCGAACATGTTATGGTTTAAAATTGCGCACAACCGCGGAATGGCGACAAACTACGGTCAGTAAAAATCTCCATAGGCAATGCTTTAAAAAAAAGGTAAAGGCTACTATTTTAGAGCTACAGAGTATTGCTCTTGCTCTGGTGATCGCGGCAATACCTCACATGTGTGGTTTGAACAGCGATTTCATTTGTGGGTGCGACTTTCTTTCGTGCGCGAGCTCACGACGACGGGGGCGCTTAAACATTTTTTTTTCCTATTTATTTTTTTTATTTTAGCACAGGTTTTCTAAAAAAAATAAAAAAACTGATCACTTTTATTGCTGTCACAAGCAATGTAAACATCCCTTGTGACAGCAATAGACAGTGACAGGTACTCTTTATGGAGGGATCAGGGGTCTAAAAGACCCTAGACCCCTCCACTGCACTTGACTGTATTCAAAATGCAGAAAACTGCATTTTTGAATACTGTCACTTTTTAAATTTGGCGCCTTCAGCTGCCGAGTAACCCGGACGTGACGTCCTGGACGCTGCTTCCGGGTTACATCATTGGAATCCGAATCCGGCTTTGATCGGGACTCCAACAAGCTGGTGGACGTGCCGGCTGGTTGCTCGGGTCTCCCGGTGGGACCGTAGACCCGGGCAGAGCCATGGAAGGCAGCGGGAGGGGGGCATCCCGTCTCGCTCACTGGGGTAACGATCGAGCAGCTCCCGAGCTGCATCACCATTACTGCCTGAAAGCCAACCGCCGGCTCTAAAAAATGGTACTGGGATGATGCCCCTAGCTGCAGGCATCATCCCGGTACAACCACTTCTTGCAGCCGACGTAGGGCTACATCAGTTTGCGGGAAGTGGTTAAACTTTTGTTTTTCAGATGGGGTTCCTGTGACCCGGTTCAGGCTCCTGTGTCCCCATCCCTCATTTTTCTTTTGGCACTGCTTTTGGATGTCCCAGTAGTTATGATTTATGGAGCGCTGTGTCCGTCAATTAATGGGATTTTCGTACTTACCGTAAAATCAATTTCTCTGAGTTCATCAATGGACACACCCACCCCTCAAGGGAGTTCTGATACCTCTAATACTACTTGCTACTAAACTGATTACCTAGAGCAGAGAGGGGGGTTATATACCGGCTGAAGGCGGCCCATGTGCATAGCCAGGTGTTTTTTGTTCTACCTAGTCCTACTGCTGGAGGAGGCAATATAACCCAGTAGTTATGATTTATGGAGCGCTTTGTCCATCGATTAACTCCGAGAAATGGATTTTACAGTAAGAACAAAAAACAAAATTTGTTTCTTTGCAGGTAAATCATGGATTTCAAGCAGAAGCAGTGTGCTGTCATTGACTTCCTAAAGCAGGAGCGGTGCAGGCTGTCTGACATCTACAGAAGGATACAGAATGTTTACAGAGGTAACACCATTGACAAAAGTCACCAATGACTACTCATTGCTCTTGTCAATGGTGCCTCACTTTAAACATTCTGTAGCCTTTTCTGGATGTCAGACACCCTGAACCCCTCCTTCGTCACAAACCCAATGATGGCACATTGCTTCTGCTTGGAATCCATTATTTACCTGCAAAGAAAAAGAAGAGTTACTACAGAGAAAGTATTACTCTATCAACATGTGCAATTTGTAATTACCTATGCAAGTTAATACTTTTGGATTACTTTCAGTACAGTCCTCATATATAGCTACAATACCACTTAAATGAATGGGCAAACCGCAATATAATAATATATTGCAATGTCTTTCTTCTTATACCGGACTATTCATATGCAACAAAGTTCATGAAAAATAATTTTTGCTACACTCCTTCAGAGAATGCACAACATAACTGACAGAGGAATTCTAAGCTTTAGTTTGTGACATCTAATTTTATCCAATCAGACTTCAACCAGTTACCAAATCAAACATTTCCAAGAGTATGACAGTAGTAGTGTACATTTCATTATTTATTAATTAAAGCAGTTACTGGATAGGGATTAAAGGAGATATTTAATCTTAAACCATTTTATTATGAAATTTCCAAAGAGGAGGAGCATAGCCAAGGATATCTTAGTTCTTTTTATATTGTGAAACCAGATATTGACTTATTCATATGTTTAAAGGCTTAATATTTCATCTTTTTAATAAACATTGAACAAGTTATTTTTATTGTACAACAAATAAATATTTTTAATATTAAAAGCACACTAACCTCAAAACCTTTTTTGTGTAATTAGAGTACATCTGTCTTAAAGGAATGTGTACTAAAGTTATTTTTATTAAATTATACTTTTGTACAGTGTCTATTAAATTTCAGCTGTAACCCCTAAGAATGAATTTCTCGAATTTGCTTCATTTTGGTCTGTTAAAAATACCAATGAAAGTGTTTCGTTATATCTGTTCAGTAAGTGCAAAATATATATTTTAATCCTTGTGAGCTAACAACTATCTAAGCTTTTTACTTCTGTTGACTGTTCATATTTGCTTTGTTCCCAGTTCTGTCAACGGACTATAAAACAACCCCCATGATATGGAGAAGACAAGAGGGGAGGTGTTCTGTAGTCCTGTCCTTAAGTGACAATATTACTCCTCCATAGATACAGTATGGTATTCTGTCACTTGGATAGGAAATGTGAACCAGCAGAATCACCAAGTCAAAATTAAGGAAAAAAGGTCTGCAAAAAGAATAAATGAAGCCAGCACATCGAAGGAATGGTGCCTATGTGTGTATGTTAACCACTTAAGCCCCGGAGGATTTGGCTGCTCAAAGACCAGGCCCCTTTTTTCAACTTGGCACTGCGTGACTTTAACTTACAATTGCGCGGTCATGCAATGCTGTACCCAAACTAAATTTAGGTCCTTTTTTTCCCACAAACAGAGCTTTCTTTTGGTGGTATTTGATCACCTCTGTGCTTTTTATTTTTTGCCATATTAAAAAAACAATAGCTATAATTTTTAGAAAAAATGACATTTTCAACTTTGTCTTTTAAAAAATATCCAATATACTCAATTTATGTCATATATTTTGGCCAACATGTCCTGAGAGGCATGTTGAGCTCATTGAATATTTATTTTTTTGTCACAGGTGTTTGAAAAAGGACTAAAAAACAAAATTATATGTGTAATTACACCCCAAAATATATTCTGCTGCTTTTCCTGAGTACAGGGATACCACACGTGTGAGACTTTTTGGGAGCCTAGCTGTGTACGGGACCCCGAAAACCAATCACCACCTTCAGAATTTCAAAGGGCGTACATTTTTCATTGCATTTTCTCACTACCTATCACGCTTTAGGAGGCCATGAAATGTCAAGATACCACAAGACCCCCCCCCAAATTACCCCATTTTGGAAAGTTGACACCCCAAGCTGTTTGCTGAGAGGCATGGTGAGTCCATGGAATATTTTATATTTTGCCACAAGTTTTGGGAAAATCATATATATATATTTTTTTTAATACAAAGTTGTCACTTAAAGATACATTTCTTACACATGACATGGGTATATGTGGAATGACACCCCAAAATACATTCTGCTGCTTCTCCTGAGTACAGGGATACAGCAAGTGTGAGACTTTATGGGAGCCTAGCTGTGTACGGGACTGCGAAATCCAATCACCACCTTCAGGTTTTCCAATGGCGTAAATTTTAGATTTTACTCCTCACTACCCATCACAGTTTTGGAGGCCCTGAAATTTCAAGATAGCACAACCCCCCCCCCCCCCATTACCCCATTTTGGAAAATAGACACCCCAAGCTTTTTGCTGAGAGGCATGGCGAGTCCATGAAATATTTTATATTTTGCCAAAAGTTTCAGGAAAATTACAAAAAAAAAAAAAAAATGTAACAAAGTTGTCACTAAAAGATAAATTGCTCACACATATCATGGGTATATGTGGAATGACACCCCAAAATACATTCTGCTGCTTCTCCTGAGTACGGGGATACCACATGTGTGAGACTTTTTGGGAGCCTAGCTGTGTACGGGACCCCGAAAACCAATCACCACCTTCAGGTTTTCTAATGGCGTAAATTGTGCATTTCACCTCTGCACTACCTGTTACAGTTTCAGAGGCCCTAAAATTTCAAGATAGCACAAACCCCCCCCCCCCCCAAATTACCCCATTTTGCAAAGTAGACACCCCAAGCTATTTGCTGAGAGGCATGGTGAGTCCATGGAATATTTTATATTTTGCGACAAGTTCCAGAAAAATTATTATTTATTTATTTTTACACAAAGTTGTCACTAAATGATATATTGGCAAGACAGCACAACCCCCCCCCCCCCCCCCCCCAAAATCAGCCCTTTTTGGAAAGTAGACACCCTAAGCTATTTGCAGAGAGGCATGTTGAGTGTTTTGCAGATCTCACTTTTTGTCACAAAGTTTTGGAAATTGAAAGAAGAGGAAAAAAATGCATTTTCCTTTTTATTTTCTTAATTTTCCAAAATAAATGAGAGCTGCAAAATACTCTACATGCCTCTCAGCAAATAGCTTGGAGTTTCTACTTTGCAAAATTGGGTCATTTGGGGGGGGGGGGGGGGTTGTGCTATCTTGGCATTTCATGGCCTTCAAAACTGTGATAGGTAGTAAGGAGTGAAATCAACAATTTACGCCCTTAGAAAGCCTGAAGGTGGTGATTGGTTTTCGGGGTCCTGTACACAGCTAGACTTCCAAAAATCAGCAGAATGTATTTTGGGGTGTGTTTCACATATACCCATGGCATGCGTGAGCAATATATCAAGTGTAAAGAAAAAAAAATTGTCACCTTCCCGAAACTTAGGGCAAAATATAAAATACTCCAAGGACTCAATATGCCTCTCAGCAAATAGCTTTGGGTGTCTACCTTTCAAAAAGCGGTAATTTGGGGGGTGTTTGAACTGTCCTGGCATTTTATGCTCAATCTTAGCCACACATCACCCACTCTTCTAACCACTTGAAAACCAAGCGTTTTCTGTGACTTTTTGTTTACATGAAAAAAACATTTTTTTTACTAGAAAATTACTTTGAACCCCCAAACATTATATATGTCTTTAAAGCAGAGGCCCTACAGAACAAAATGGTAGATGTTGCAATTTTTTTTGTCACACGGTATTTGCGCACAGATTTTCCAAACGCAATTTCCGTGAAAAAAAAAACATTTTTTTTAAATTGAATGCACAAATACACTATATAATTCCAAATTGTTTGGTAAAATTTAAAAAATGATCTTTTGCCGAGTACATAGATACTAAACATGACATGCTTTAAAAATTGCGCACAACTGTGCAGCGGCAACAAACTACGTACATTTTTAAAAGCCTTTAAAAGCCTTTAAAAGTCTTTACAGGTTACCACTTTAGACTTACAGAGGAGGTCTACTGCAAGAATTACTGACCTCAACCTGGCGTTCGCGGCAATGCCTCACATGCATGCTGCAATTGCGGTTTGCATATGGCACTAGACCAAGGCTTGCGTGCGCCTTTGCGCGCAAGCATGGGGGACAGGCGGGGGGGCTTGATTTTTTTTAATTTTGCTTTTATGCTATTTTGACACCTTTCCTTTCATTTTTTTAAAATATTTTTTATTGTTATCACCGTGAATTTAAATATCCCCTATGATAGCAATCGGTAGTGACAGGTACTTTTTTTTTTTTTTAAATTGGCTGTAAAAAACGATACCAAGATGATGCCTGCAGATTTAGGCTAGCACAGCGGTTTTGTGTGTTTTGTGTTTTTTGTAAGTGACAGTAATCTATTGATAACTACACTTGCCTGGGTGAGGTGGGGTGGGGTGGGCTGGGCGGAGAGGCTAAACGCAGGAATCAGTGCTGATCGTGCAAACACCGCGTTTTAGGAACCCTAAACTATTGGGGACGCTAGTATACTTCTGATCAGATATTGATCTGTTCAAACACTATACTAGTAATGGAGGTGTGTGTGTGTGTGTGTGTGTATGTGGTAATCAAAGGGTTATTTCTAACTATGCGCCGGGGATCTGCGCTATCTTAGACTGACGCTAACACTAATGTAAATCTTTATTGGGGGGGTGGCGGGTATCCTAACCCTAAAAGGAACAGCCACAAGCGCTAAACCTGGTCACAAGTCACACTGATACAGGTATATAGGAAACTGCTATATACTGTATACAGTGTGTTGTGACAGGGGGCGTAGGGGTTAACTGGGGTGATCAGGGAGTTAAATCTTTATTGGGGGGATGTCGGGGACCCTAAACCTCCTTGAGACAGAAACTAACTCGCTAGCGCTAACTCAAGTCACAATCACACTAATACAAAATACAGTAAAACACTATATTACCTGTATATTAGTGTGCAATGTGACGGGGGGAAGGGGTTAACTGGGGGTGATCAGGGGGTTAAATCTTTATTGGGGGGGTGGCAGGTATCCTAAGTATAAAAGGATGGGCCGCAAGCGTTAAACCTGGTCACAAATCACACTTATACGGCTATATAGGAAAATGCTATATACTGTATACAGTGTGTGTTGTGACAGGGGATGTATGGGTTAACTGGGGGGTGATCGGGGGTTAAATGTGCCTATTTACGTGTGTGTGTGTGTGTGTGTGTGTGTGTGTGTGTGTGTGTGCGCGCGCGCTTGGTGCAGTACTCACAGTTCAGATCCGCTCTCTCCTCTCGATAAATCCAAAAAGGATTTGGAGAGGAGAGAGCGAGTCTTTTCTGTGCCTGTGTTTACATTTCACAGGCACAGACAGTATCTGATTGGGCAGGACCGATCAACAGGTCCAGGCCAAAAATCATTGGCCTGGACCTGATAACTGATCGGTTCTGAACCTAATCAGATCATCAGCGGGAGCGCGCCCCAGAGCGGCGGGAGCGAGCGATGTAGCGATACATCGCTTTGCCTGCAAGCGGCTGACTGCCGCAGTATATCAACGTTAGGCGGTCGGCAACTGGTTAAATATACATATAATATAAATATTTTAAATTAAAGGAACACTTTAAAAACACATCAGATCTCCATGGGGAAAAATATGCTGGATATCTATACTGATATGGACTGGGTAATGTGTTAGGAATAAAAGGATGACACCACATCGTTTGATGGAAATGAAAATTATCAACCTATAGAGGGCTGAATTCAAAGATACTCCCAAAATCAAAGTGAAAAAATGATGCAGCAGGCTAGTCCATTTTGCTGAAATTTAATTGCAGCAACTCAAAATGGTACTCAATATTTTGTATGGCCCCCACGTGCTTGTATGCATGCCTGACAACACTAGGGCATGCTCCTAATGAGGGCATCACTGAGCTTCTGAACGGACTGAGGTGCAACCTGGTGGCGTCGGATGGACCAAAACATAACGTCCCAGAGATGTGTTATTGGATTTAGGTAAGGCGAGGGTAGGGGGTTTCAATGGTATCAATTCCTCCATCCTCCAGGAACTGGCTGCATACTCTCGCCACATGAGGCTGGGCATTGTTGTTCACAAGCAGGAACCCATGACTCACTACACCAGTGTAGGGTCTGACAATGGGTCCAAGGATTTCATCCCGATACCTAATTGCAGTCAGGGTGCCAATGTCTAGCCTGTAGAGGTATGTGCGTCCCTCCATTGATATGCCTCCCCAGACCATTACTGACCCACCACCAAACCAGTCATGCTGAACAATATTACAGGCAGCATAATGTTCTCCATAGCTTCTCCAGACCCTTTTATGTCTGTCGCATGTGCTCAGGGTGAACCTACTCTCATCTGTGAAAAGCACAAGGGGCCAGTGGTGGACCTTACAATTCTGGTGTTCAATGGCAAATACCAATCAAGCTCCAAAGTGCTGGGGAGGGAGCACAGGGCCCACTAGAGGACATGGGGCCCTCAGGCCACCCCCGTTAGGTCTGTTTCTGATTGTTTGGTCAGAGACATTCCCACCAGTGTGCCTGCTGGAGGTCATATTGCAGGGCTTTGGCAGTGCTCACCCTGTTCCCCCCTTTCACAAAGGAGCATACTGGTCATGCTGATGGGTTAAGAACCTTCTATGGCCCTGTCCAGCTATCCTAGAGTAACTGGCTGTCTCCTGGACTCTCCTCCGTGCTCTTGAGACTGTGCCTCATGTTACCAGTAGTGACACTGACCCTAGCCAAATGCAAAAGTAGTGAAAAATAGTCAGAAAAGAGGAGTAGTTGGCCTCCCCCTGTAAAACCATACCTGTTTTTGGAGGTTGTCTTATTGTTGCCCATCTAGTGCACCTGTTAATTTCATTAACACCAAAGCACCTGTAACTGATTAACAACCCCCTCTGCTACCTAACTGACCAGATCAATATCCCCAAAGTTTAACTGACTTGATGCTTTACTCTGATTAAAAAGTGTTCCTTTCATTTTTTTGAGCAGTGTGTGTGTTTTATATATATATATATATATATATATATATATATATATATATATATATATATATATATATATAATAATAATTTTTGTTCAGATTTGCTTCATTATTTAAACCTGGATGTTAAGGCCAGATCAAACCAGCAGAGGCATTATCCAAACGCAATAATCAAAACTCAAGCTTGGCCAAATTCTATTGTTTAATCAATTTTTGCCCAAAAAAATGGTGGCAAATTGTCAGCTGAACAGCAGCTGCATCTAATCAGATGCAGCCACTTTTGGGTATTCCAAGAGCCGTGGCTGCTGGCTCTCAGAATGCATTAGCTGGCAGAGGCGATTCCTCCAAACACGCTGTTTAGCTTGAAATTGAGTAATCTGAGTGTATAGAAAGCTTTAACTCTTGGAAATCTCAGTTAATTTATCTATTTTATTTTTTAAAACCTCTTTTTTCTTTCCCTTTTGCTGCTGTGAGTTTCACATCAAATGAATTTACTGTATGATCTTCAATGTGCCCTATGTACAAACCAAATGTTTGTTGAATGTTATTGTTGCTTGAAATTCTTGCCTTAGCTCCTAACTTTGAGAAACTTTTTTGAATATCATGTCAATGAAGAATTGAATGCATTTATATATGTTTTGCACTGTTTCATATGTGTGTTGTTTTATTGGAAGTAGTTTTGACCATTTGCCCCATACTGTAAAGTTTGAGTTTTTCATGACCATTGCCGCCTGAAAGGTACTATGTGGCTGCCAAGAAGGCCTACTATAGTGCCACTTTTCTATGCGTGATCCTGCAACAGCTTAATTGCTACAACCTAAAGTGGACCTTTCAATAGGTTTACAAGCCTGCACAATCCCCGACATAATACAGTATACAGAAAAAAGGAATGTATACCAGCGCTATGGAGTTTTCCGTATACTGAATCAGGCTTAAAAGGTTTAAAAAGGTGGTGTAAGCTGCCTCCAACCTACCTCTGAGGTAGTAAAATAGAAAGAATTGCAAAAAAGTTGGGACCGGTGCTACCACTTATAAAACGTGCATGTGCAAAATAGAAAGTGCATATAGTGCCAAAAGGTGCACGCAATGAATATAAAGAATAAATATAAACGCTCCAGATGACGTCGTATGACGAAACGCGTAGGGCGTGGTTCACGTACGTCAATACGTCACTTCCGGGAACGGTGGTTTGAGCCGGTGGAACGCGGAAGCGGTCCGGCGAACACCTCTCCAAGCTGATAGTGAACTCCCTAACTGTGAGTGGATGCTACGTTTGTTTGTCTGGACATAACATATGCTACGCAATGGAGGCTTATCCTTTATTTTAGTGACCGAAGAAGTGTCGAGGTATCGGCCAAAAGAGTGTGGTAAGCAGCGGTGTTTTCGGTGAATCACCTACCGACACCATACTTTGTTTGATTTCTTAATCACTACACTGGGTTTTGGCAATATCAGCACTCGGCACTTTATTTGTATAAGTATATGCATAACATATGATGTTTAAAGTATGGTACACAAGGCACAGCCCATAAATAGCACGTAGCACTTTATATATATATATATTTATATTCATTGCGTGCACCTTTTGGCACTATATGCACTTTCTATTTTGCACATGCACGTTTTATAAGTGGTAGCGCCGGTCCCAACTTTTTTGCAATTCTTTCTATAATACAGTATACGTTTGCACTACATTTTATCATTAAAAATCAGACATTAAATTGAGCTCCATCAGTGATTTTGGCTAGGCTAAAATTATGTCATCAGTCTATGCAGAAGGTATAATTTCCTTAGAATATCCACCCCTCCCCCCAGTAATTAGACCGATAATATTGTAGAAGTGGCAACTTGAGAAGTTGATCACGCATCAGTAAAAGCAACCAAGAACTGCACCCCCACCAGGACTTGCATGATCATGCTCTCTCTAGCATCTCAAGAAAGTCAAGAAAGTTAAAGTGGTTGCAAACCTATAAAATGAAAAATTAACAAAGCATATCTTTCTACAGTGTGGATGTGTCTCAATTCAAAGCACCTAATGTGATTTCCATCTCCACTCTCCTTCCTCTGCTATCTGCATGAGTCACTTCTGACAGTCTATTCTATACCAACACCAAGCACTCCCAGAAGATGGTCTTGTCCCACCTCTAGCATATAGAAGGTGATTGATAGCCTCCACTGTGCATGTTTCCTTATGAGACTGTGTAAAGGGCGGTGTCCTTTCCCTCCACTCAGGTCTCATATTACACTCAGCTCTCCTCTCTGTGCTTTGCATTGTGTGACAACATATCCCGCCATCTAACTTCTGAAGCTGAGAAATGCTGTCTAAATTCTGTTCTTCGAATAGCTGTAGAGGAGAGGGCTCCAGATAAACAAATCCTACTAGATATGTTGTATCACCTGAGGCCAGTCACTTCACTGGGTATATGTAAGGATTTAGAACCACTTTAATGCTAACACTGATGCCTGAACAAAGATGACTCCATCCTGCTAGAGGGAAAAGCAGATGAATTATTGTCATGAATACTGCGATCTATGGGAAAGGTAATAAATACATTTGCACATTACTTAGTATCAAAAACTATCTATTTTCAATCAGCGCAACCGCCATTACCTAAATTGATATTAAGCTAAAATACATTAAATTCACTAGAAAGCAGTGTGTAAAAAGTTGCTAGCTGTACACGCTATAGTGATTTCACAACACCGTTTGATAAGAATACAAAATAAACTAGTGCAGCGCAACAAAATAATCAATATACATACATATAAATCATAATTATCGGTACTTGTGAAAGTCTGATAATCCCTATTCAACAATCTAATGTGACCCTACAATTTGATACATTGGGTAAAAGATAAATCAGAGCAAAAAAAAAAGTCCTCTGATCCCTTTACTTTTTATTACTTAGTATGCATGTACTCAAAGTGATTTGTAAAGTCTTGTTTTGTTTTTTTGGCTAAAGATAACAAACATATAAGTGCCGGTTCACACTGTTCCGACTTGTCAGGTGACTTGGCCGCCTGACAAGTAGCGGTCCATGCTGTGCAATGGAACCGTTATAATAGAAGCGACTCAAGTCGCTCCGACTTAGAAAAAGGTTCCTGCACCTTTTTTTTGCAAAGTCGGAGCGACTTGCATTGACTTCCATTATGTGAAGTCGTTGCAAGTCGCGGTGCACGGGCGACTGCATTAGTCGCCCGAAGTCGGGTCGGATCAGTGTGAACCGATACTTATAGTCACCTCCTCTGTGTAATGGTTTTGCAAAGAGCAGCCCAGATCATCCTCTTCTCGGGTCCCTCTTCGGCTCTCCTGGTCCCTCCCTCCTGGTAAATGCCCCCACAGCAAGCAGCTTGATATGGGGGCACCCGAACCGAGCCACAACTCCCTGTGTCTATTCAGCCATGGCTTGGCCCTGCTCCCTCTCTCTCCTGATAGGCTCACTGAATGTAATTGACAGCAGTGGGAGCCAGTGGCACCCCGCTGCCTTCTCACCCAATCAGGAGGGAGTCTCGGCAACATGGCTGGATCGAGATGGGCTCAGGTAAGTATTTGGAGGGGCTGAGGGGGGCTGCTGCACACAGAAGGCTTTTTATGTTAAAGCATAGAATGCATTAGGATAAAAAAAAAACCTTCTGACTTTACATCCACCATGAAAAAAATAGGTCTGATGCTAGGAATGAATCTGATGTCCAAGTACACTTTTGGATAAAACAATATCTTGTGTTCATGGGCACTCCTACAACTTTAAGTAACAAAACCAAAAAAAAAGATTTACCTTGACTTATACACAATCAAGAATACAATACAAAATAACTATACCCTTCCATGTAAATTCCATGTAGGGGTCACACAAAGCAAAATGTCACTACAACACCTTAACAGGTTCTGTCCATTACTCCTGCCTGTCACCCTAATCCACAGATTAAAGCGTCATAAAGAACTCAAACATTTAAATATGGGGCATACTGTCTGTAGAATGTCTGCCTTACCAGGTGTTGTATTACTAAAAAAAAAAAAAAAAAGCATACACACCTCTTTCTAAATGCTGGGTTCTGCACCCCTTCTTGTTTATTCATACCACTCTATTGATTACAAAGCTTGATGTGCCCAGAAGGGAAGCGGGGAGAGCAGGAAGGGGTAGAATACACAGCTACTAGTAATAGATCAAATCTCATTTCTGGTATACCCAATTCTTCTGGCAAGACAGACTCTTTACAGAAAAACTAAGCATGCATGTAGGCACCAGGAGTTGAATGCACTGTCATGGCCTTAGTGCATTCCTAGGGTTAGATCAGCTAAATGTTTCTTTATAAGTAATGTGATGCTGTGTACTAAGGAGCTGTCCAGCACATCAATTGTTCTTTGCATTCTTGTACCAAAAGCACAAGTTGTATATATGAGCAAATCTTGTAATCACTGTGTACATATATTAAAATGCGTTGACATTTACCTTTTATATGTAAATTCTACAGAAAAAAAAATGAAATTTTTATATAAAGTAATACTACTAATAATGAAACTGAAAGCCAATGACTTCTAGAATTCTTTTCTTTTTTTCTCTTGAATAGTGTTGCTCAGGGGTAGGCAGCAGAACTATAGGGTAGTTGCTGGTCGTTTAGTAAAAGTAAAATATTAGAATATAAAAAGGAAAAGCACTGTAATTCACAAAATTCCATTTTATTTACAGTGGTCAGTTTTTTTCAAGCAGTTTGTATTAAAAAAAGAAACGAAACCAAAAAAAAAAAACGGTCACCTTACCTATACAGGGCAAAGAGACAATGTCCCTGCAACGGGCATCCCAACCCCCTCTTTACTTACTTGACATTCCCCCCGATCCTTTTTCCTCCTTTGCAGCCATTAATGCTACCTGGCACATCTGGGTATAGTGGGGCATGTGACCATGTGTCTACCAAGACTGGGGATGTGATGTCACCACTAACCTAGGGCACCAACACCAGTCATTTCTATGCCAGCTGCAGAGCAGCACTGACAAGGTGAGTATAGGGGTCAGGGAAGGGCCCTTTGCAGAGAAACTGGGGTTGATTTACTAAAAGAAAATATGCTTCATGAAAGGGAATTTTCACATTGCAAGAGAATTTTCCCTTAGCTTAGTGAATGAGGGGAAGCTCTGCTGCTCTCCATCATCCAATTACATGCAAGCAAAAAAATATTTTTTTTTAATTTTCCCTGCATGTGATTGGGTATTCTTTGCAAAGTGAATGTTCACCGCATTCACTAAGATAAGGGAAAATGTCTTTGTAAACCGAACAGCCTATTTACCTGTTTACCCAATGTCACTTTGCCCTGCGTGGGCATGGTGCCAGTGCCTCTTTAACCACTTACCAACTGCTTACTTTATATAAATGTCGGCAGAGTGGCTCTCCCAGGCAAAGTCACGTATTAATAGCTCACTTGCCTGGGAGGCGCTAGGGGGAGAGCGCGCGCTGCCAGCCGCACGCTCCCAGCGGCGCGCTCCCACCCCGATCATCAGCAGGGAAGCTGGCGCATGTGTCAGGCGCCTCCTATTGCTGCCTGACACTCTCGCTCTCTCCCCGCTGAGAGAAAAGGACGGACGGCTGACGTAAACACAGCCGTCCTTCCTTCTGCCTGCAATGATCACAGAGACCATGTGATCCTGCTATATATGATGGATCGCATATCTCATTTCAAAAGCCCAACCCCCCCCCCCCCCCCACAGTTAGAATCATTCCCTAGGCTTACATTTAACCCCTTGATCACCAACAGTATTAACTCCTTCCCTGCCAGTGTCATTATTACAGTAACAGTGCATATTTTTAGCACGGATTACTGTAGTAATGTCACTGGTCCCCCCAAAAGTATAAAAAATGTCAGTTAGGGGTCCGATCTGTCCACCGCAATGTCGCAGTGCCGCACAAAATCGCAGATCGCCTCCATTACTAGTAAAAAAGAAAAAAAACCCAATAAAAATGACATAAATCTTTCCCATAGTTAGAAGACGCAATAACTTTTGCACAAACCAATCAAAATACGCTTATTGCGATTTTTTTTTTTTTACCAAAAATATGTAGCAAATTGGCCTAAAATGTTAAAAAATGTTGATTTTTAACTTTTTTTTGGGGGGGGGGTAATGTTATATAGCAAAATGTGAAAATATCGTTTTTTTTTTTTTTTTTCAAAATTTTCGCTCTTTTTTTGTTTATAGCGAAAATAATATAAAAACGTCCAGGTGATCAAATACCACCAAAAGAAAGCTCTATTTGTGGGGAAAAAAGGACATCAATCATTTGGGTACAGCGTTGCATGACCGCGCAATTGTCCGTTAAAGTCATGCAGTGCCGAATCACAAAATAGGGCCTGGTCATTAAGAAAATCTTCCGATCCAGAAGTGGTTAAAGAAAACCCAGAATTTTGGAGTAGATAAAGTAAGGTCTAACAGGAAGACCCACAAAGAGCCTGTGCTTACTTTTATCATGCTGCTTTGCTGCTCCAACTCACTGATGCATAAACTGAAAAACAAGTAAGTTCATAAGTTGAGCCTTGCTTAGGGCTATGCATGCTTCCCTTGCTGATTGGTCATTAAGGCACAGGGCAATGCCCTTTTGGAAGCAGGAAAGTGTCACATGTTGCCCCATACAGTGTTTTTTGATTGTGCTGTGACCCCAGAGGGAGCATGGAGAAGTATTAACTCCAACAGTTCCTGCTATGAACCAATACTTTGCCTAAGTCTGAAAGCCTAGCTGAAAATATTTTTAGGGTGTACCTTCCTTGTTTCTCTTTTTGGGAAACGTTCCCAACATGCGTGAAGTGTACCCAATGACAAAAAGGCTGTAAAATAAACCTATTCATGCACATCGGGGAAGATGGCCCTAAGTGTTGGCAAACTGCACGGTTATGCATTTGATGTGACGTGTAACCCTACATTGTTGGATTTATTTTGTGAGGAGGAAAAAGGACTTTATAATAATAGAGGCTTCAAAAAAGTTTGTTTTCCTAAGTCTCTCAAACCACAAAAGATTTTCTTTTTCAAGGCTCTATATTTCTTTAACCACTAAGACACAGTAACATATAATTAAATGTCAGAACCAGGGTGGCCTACATAAAAAGGGACATAAAAAATGAATACTCTCTGAGAGAAGAAAAAGTTATTGTAGAAATTATAGGGGAAAAAAAGTTACAGTAAGGTGGAGTCATGTCTATTGTTATATCCAAACCGGTTCAGCAAGGTAATTTTTTATTTTTTTTTAACCATAAATCTAAGGGCCAATAACCCTATATTTAACCACTGCATCAATAACAATATAAGCAAAAGTTATACATTTAAATGTGAAATAAGTGAATTGATTTAAAAAATGATTTTAATTTGTGCTTGTATGTTTTAATGTAAAATTCTAGCCAACTTGCTAACTAAATCTAACTAATCTTAAAAATGTCCCGTTTCCTTCCTAACGCCTATGCTGATTAGCCTATGTATAAAAGATGTACTGTATATACCTGGGTATGAATGGGGGGTGACCAGCGCTATGGAGTGATGGAGACAAATGTATATAGGTGTAGAAGCTGCCACCAACCAGCCCCTAAAAAATTAGGAGCCAACAATGTATGGGAAAAAAGGAGAGGTTGGAAACGGTGCTACCTGGTATTATAGATGTGGCAAGATGCTACAAAGTGATCTTATTATAAAACATATAAATGGTGAGACAATATATAATAATAAGGTGCAGAGTGCAAAAACGCAGAAACAAAATCGCAGAGACAAAAAAATGGGCTAAATGTGATACGCCCCAGAAATGCTTGAAGTGCTGTGAGAAAATAAAGCTAATATCACTAAGTGCAAAAATATAATTTTTTTTGGGAAGTGTAACAGAATAAGGATGTGCACCAGAATCTAGAGTGATAAAAAATGAAAAAAAGTGCCAATAAATGGTATAGTGAAGAAAAAAGGGGGAGAGAGGGATCCCTATACAAAAAATAATTGTGCTGGACTAATGTCCGTGATAAAGTGCAATGTGGAGGTGAGTATCAAGGAACATAGGTGCCTGTTCCTAAAGTTTCCACTAGATGTAGCACTCACCCTTAATTTCCACCCTAAATGGCAGTAAATGATACGAGAGTGGATGTAATTCCACACAGGGGTGGATGGGGTCCAAACTGTGATTACTGAGCCGGGGTTCCTGGAATCCTCGCGGATCGACAAGTCCCATCTAGGTGCTCAAACACAGAGAGAAGATCCTCATAGTGTAGTAAGTACAATCAAACAAGTAGGCAAGTAGTAAAAAACTCACGGTTCAGTCTGATTGATTCAGCAGTATGTTGCAGAGCCTTCCGCACTCCAAGGGACTGGCAGACTGCAGAGCGGAAGTGACGTGTAGAGTACCGCCCTACGTATGTTTCGTCATTGGACTTCAACTGGAGCAGTGGTAGGAAGTCCAATGACGGTATATACCTACCTATTTTCAGCCTGCTCCGGTCCGGTAATGTGATCCCTGAATTTTTCAGGAATGGTGACATCACTCATAGACTCTCATGTACCAACCATTGTCTGCACTCCTTCCTTTCCCCTGCATCCGCTGCTGACTGACATAGGGGAGCTGGTCCACTTGTCATTTGTACACAATTCCATTCACAACAGGACAATAGTAACTGAGCTATGTGGCAATCTACTTCCTAGTGTAAAGTCAGCTATACATGGATCAAAATTTGGCTAGTCCAGCAGGGACTGGCTGAATTTCGATCCATGTATAGGCAGGTTAATTGTATAGAAGTCGCTCTACTGGTCGACTTCTATACAACAACTCTGTTGAACTTTTGCTGCCCGATAAGCGCTTCCAGCTATCGTGTATGATCAGTGCATTCTGATGGCAGGAGAGTCCCCCTGCTGTCAGAATACAATGACACAGGGAGGACTTCGCCATCCACATCGCATGTGTGGATGGGGCAATCAAGTGACTTTTTTTCTTTTTGTGCAACCCACTTGTTGAAGGAAAATAAATAATTCATGTATTGACTACTGAAAGGATTGTCTGCACTTGCCACACACAACTTTTGAGCATTTTTTTTTTCCACCCCTGATCAATCTTCTACAACTGTGATAATGCTGTTAAGTAGCCCAGCACAGACAAAGGTGGAAGAAATACATCGAGTTGCATCTTCCCAACCAAAGGGTGGTCATACATATTGAAAAAAGGTGGAGACAAACCCTACATGAGATGCTTGAGTTTGTGCTAGAATACAAGAAAACACATTCCTTGTGTAGTACCTTCTAGTGTGGTAGGATGGATGGATCAGCCCTTAAATATGACAAAGCCTAGCCATTAGGGGAGTCAGGTAGAAGATGGAGTGGTAAGGTGACTATCGGTGGCCTAGGAGGGGACCCCTGCGACTGGAGGGGCTCTGCCTCTAGGCTGGGCTCAGGCTGGCTTGGGAAGTTCCTATCAGCATTACAATTTGAGAAGGAATCATGCCTAAGGAATAGCAGGGAGCAAAGAGGACAAAGTGAGTACATCAGCACACCCAGGGATTCACAAGGGGAGAGACTGCCACATGTGGCAAGCTTTCAGGATGACAGCGCTGTGCTTAACTCTTTTTAGCCCTTGCCCTGGGAAGTCTTCGGAGCAGCCAGGTGGGCCAGTAGTTCCTGCAAGCAGTGGAGCTGGGAGCAGATCACAAAGAAAGTGGGGATACTCCTGCATGCAGCTTACAACATATTGTGCTATTTTTCTAAAGGGGACTAAGAGCTCCTAGTCATCAAGGGACTTTTAAATTCTACAAACAACACCCTATAATGACAACGTGAAAAACGTTTGTTTGAAATCTTTGTAAATGTATTAAAAATTAAAACAATCACATGTACATAATGTACATAAGTATTCACAGCCTTCGCCATGACACTCATAATTGAGCTCAGGTGCATACTGTTTCCACTGATCATCCTTGAGATGTTTCTACAACTTGATTGGAGTCCGCCTGTGGTAAATTCAGTGGATTGGGCATGATTTAGAAAGGCACACACCTGTCTATATAAGGTCCCACAGTTAAGAGTGCATGTCCGAGCACAAACCAAGACACAAAGTCCCAGGAATTGTCTGTAGACCCTTGAGACAGGATTGTATCGAGGCACAGATCTTGGAAAGGGTACAGAAAAATGTCTGCAGCATTGAAGGTCCCAATGAGCACAGTGGCCTCCATCATCCATAAATGTAAGATGTTTGGAACCACAGGACTCTTCCTTGAGTAGGCTGCACGGCGAAACTGAGCGATCGGGGCAGAAGGGCCTAAGTCAGGGAGTTGACCAAGAACCCCATGGTCACTCTGACAGAGCTCCAGCATTTCTCTGTGGAGAGAGGAGAACCTTCCAGAAGAATAACCATCCCTGCAGCACTATTAGGCCTGTATGGTATAGTTACCAGGCGGAAGCCAATCCTCAGTAAAAGGCACATGACAGCCTGCCTGAAGTTTGCCAAAAGGCACCTGAAGGACTCTCCGACCATGAGAAATGAAATTCTCTGGTCTGATGAAACCAAGATTAAAATTTGGCCTGATCGGCAAGCATCATGTCTGGAGGAAGCCATGCACTACTCATCACCTGACCAATACCATCCCAACAGTGAAGCATGGCGGTGGATGCATCATGCCATGGGGATGTTTTTAGCAGAAGGAACTGGGAGACCAGTTAGGATTAAGGGAAAGATGAATGCAGCAATGTACAGAGACATCCTTGATGAAAACCTGCTCCAGAGCTCTCTGGACCTCAGGCTGGGGCGAAGGTTCATCTTCCAACAGGATAACGACCCCAAGCAAACATCCAGGATAACAAAGGAGTGTTTATGGGACAACTCTGTGAATGCCCAGCCAGAGCCCAGACTTGAACCTAAATAAAGATCTCTTGAGACATCTGAAAATGGCTGTGCCCCGACACTCCCTATCCAACCTGATGGAACTTGAGAGGTCTTGCAGAGAAGAATGGGAGAAACTGCCCAAAAATAGGTGTGCCAAGGTTGTAGGATCATACTCCAAAAAGACTTGAGACTGTAATTGGTGCCACAGGTGCTTCAACAAAGTATTGAGGAAAGGCTGTGAATACTTATGTACATGTGATTTTTTCATTTTTTATTTTTAATAAATTTGCAAAGATTTCAAACAAACTTCGTTCACGTTGCCATTATGGGGTATTATTTGTAGACTTTTGAGTAAAATAATGTAATTAATCCATTTTGAAATAAGGCTGCAACATAACAAAATGTAGAAAAAGTGAAGTGCCGTGAATACTTTTCGGATGCACTGTACAAGGTGGACAAAAAGGTATTTATAATTCATTAAATAAAAAAGCTGTCAGAGTTTTGGTATAAGGGAGGGTGGAAAAATATGAGGCATACTTTCATTGGTGGTAGAAGGTCTACTTTAAGGAGATCAACCCTTTAAGTGGAACTGGGATCGGTGGGAACCATAGAAGAAGCTTTTCTAATAAGTAACATCTTATGGTACAACCTGAGATGAGTTCTCCAAATTCTTAGAAGGAGCAGTTTATTGGGCGGTTTACCAAACGCTATTTGTAACATTAGATGTGATATCTCTTACTCTGAGAGTGGTCAGATTGTGGCATTATTGAACTACCTACAGATAATGGATAACAGGGTTAGGTTAAGGCAACTTAATTTAAATATTCAGTGGGCCACTTAAACATCTTAGACATCATTCCACTTAACCACCGGGTCACTGATTTGTAGCTGATTCCATAAACCTCATAATCAAAGTACTAAAATACTATATCCAGGACCATCAGCTCGGTGACAGATGGGCAGGTTTTTACAGCTGAATCACTAAATCTGATTTCTGTGAAGCAGGCAACCACCTACTGTAGGTGCATAGACAAAAGCAGCCAAACAGTGTCTATGGTTCGCATTGATCCTGCTCTGAGCTGTGGCTGGAAGGAGGAAATGACAAGAGGACAATGGTTGCCTGTTACAATAGAGTCTTGGTTCTAGGTATTGCCCTGCTGTAAATTGGAGCTTAGGCCTACCTAAAGGGTTAATTCACCTTTACATTAAAATTTCTCATGTATTCTATTTTTCTCAGTACTTTAAAAAACACTGCTCAGGTTTTAAATAAGAAGCTGATTATCAATGCCATACCTGTAGTCTGTGTGTGGCCTCTTCCAGGCCTGTACAAAAAGCACCTAGGTAGGCTACCACCTCCTCCTATTCTTGTATAGCACCCTCCTGGGTAGGTGCTAGATAGGAGAGTAAAGTTTTGGCTCTGTCTGCCTATCAGAGGAACATTGCTATGTGCTTAACAGGGAGCAGGATGTGTGAGTTTCTGCATGCATTTGTATGGATGACAGGACAGGTTGGATGTTGGGCGCATGCCTCTCAGCTTTGCAGGCTCATTCAAAACCTGCTCATGTGTCTTTCTCTCCTCTGTCCTCATCTAGACAGGACATGGATGGGGAGGTCACCTCACCTAACTGTGAAGTTTTCGAACAGGCTCGGTAGAGGTCGCCCTATAGTTATAACTTTGAAAAGCGACTTCTTATTCAAAATGTGATCAGTGTTTTTAATGGGAAAATTTATTGTAAAGGTGAACTAACCCTAAAATAAATGCACCAATTAATTTACCTGCGTTTCTGTGGGTGTACATATAGTATTGCAAATATGTAAAAATGAATGTATAGTGAAGTGCAAAGCCAGTACAAGTTACTTTGCGTGTATGTACATTACCGTTCAAAAGTTTGGGGTCACCCAGACAATTTCATGTTTTCCATGAAAACTCACACTTTTATTCATCAAATGAGTAACAAAATGGTTAGAAAATATAGTCAAGACATTGACGAGGTTAGAAATGTGGATTTTTATTTGAAATAATAATTTTGTCCTTCAAACTTTGCTTTTATCAAATAATTCTCCATTTGCAGCAAATACAGCCTTGCAGACCTTTGGCATTCTAACTGTCAATTTGTTGAAGTAATCTGAAGAAATATGACCCCGCACTTCCTGAAGCACCTCCCGCAAGTTGGATTGGCTTGATTGGCACTTCTTACGTACCATACGGTCAAGCTGCTCCCACAACAGCTCAATAGGGCTGAGATCTGGTGACTGCGCTGGACACTCCATTACAGACAGAATACCAGCTGACTGCTTCTTCCCTAAATAGTTCTTGCATAGTTTGGAGGTGTGCTTTGGGTCATTGTCCTGTTTTAGGAGGAAGGAGGAAATTGGCTCCAATCAAGCGCTGTCCACAGGGTATGGCATGGTGTTGCAAAATGGAGTGATAGCCTTCCTTATTCAAAATCCCTTTAACCTTTTTCAAATCTCCCACTTTACCAGCACCAAAGCAGCTCCAGACCATCACATTACCTCCCCCATGCTTGGCAGATGGCGTCCGGCACTCCTCCAGCATCTGTTCACTTGTACTGCATCTCACAAATGTTCTTCTGTGTGATCCATACACCTCAAACTTAGATTCATCTGTCCATAACATTTTTTTCCAATCTTCCTCTTTCCAATGTCTATGTTCTTTTGTCCATCGTAATCTTTTCCTTTTATTGGCCAGTCTCAGATATGGCTTTTTCTTTGCCACTCTTCCTAGAAGGCCAGCATCCCGGAGTTGGCTCTTCACTGTGGACATTGAGATTGGCATTTGCGCCGGTACCATTTAATGAAGCTGCCAGTTGAGGAGCTGTGAGCCATGTATTTCTCAAACTAGAGACTCCAATGTACTTGTCCTCTTGCTTAGTTGTGCATTGGGGCCTCCCACTTCTCTTTCTATCCTGGTTAGAGAACGTTTGTGCTGTTCTCTGAAGGGAGTAGCACACACCCTTGTAGGAAATCTTCAGTGTCTTGGCAATTTCTCGCATGGAATAGCCTTCATTTCTCAGAACAAAAAAAGACTGTAGAGTTTCAGAAGAAAGTTATAATTTTCTGGCCATTTTGAGAGTATAATCGAACCCACAAATGCTGACGCACCAGATACTCAACTAGGTCAAAGGAAGGCCAGGTTTATAGCTTCTCTAATCAGCTGTGATAACACAATTGCACAAGGGTTTTGCAATCCTCAATTAACCTTTTAGAACAATTAGCTAACACAATGTACCATTAGAACTCAGGAGTGATGGTTGCTGGAAATGGACCTCTGTACACCTATGTAGATATTCCATTAAAAATCTGTTTTTTTCCAGCTAGAATAGTCATTTACCACATTAACAATGTCTAGACTGTATTTCTAAATAATTTAATGTTCTCTTCATTTCAAAAATAAGGACATTTCTTAGTGACCCCAAACTTTTGAACGGTAGTGTATGTGAATAGCAACAACACTACTACCAAATAGTGCACTGACCGTACAAATTTTCTGCAATATAAATATGTTTAGTTTTTAAATAGGATTCCTATTTATATAATTTGTTATGACTATTCTTTGTACAATAAAGCTGTTTGGCATTGTTTAAACACTTACAGTATCTCACAAAAGTAAGTACACCCCTCACATTTTTATAAATATTTTATTACATCTTTTTGTGTGACAACACTGAAGAAATGACACTTCGCTACAATGTAAAGTAGTGAGTGTACAGCTTGTATAACAGTGTAAATTTGCTGTCCCCTCAAAATAACTCCACAGAAAGCCATTAATGTCTAAACCACTGGCAACAAAAGTTAGTACACCCCTAAGAGAAAGAGTCTAAATTGGGCCCAAAGTGTCAATATTTTGTGTGACCACCATTATTTTCCAGCACTGCCTTAACGCTCTTGGGCATGGAGTTCACCAGATCTTCACAGGTTGCCACTACAGTCCTCTTTCACTCCTCTATGACGACATTACAGAGTTGGTGGATGTTAGAGACCTTGCGCTCCTCCACCTTCCATTTAAGGATGTCCCACAGATTCTCAATAGGGTTTAGGTACAGAGACATGCTTGGCCAGTCCATCACCTTTACCCTCCGCTTCTTTAGCAAAGCAGGGGTCGTCTTGGAGGTGTGTTTGGGGTCGTTATCATGTTGGAATACTGCCCTGCGGTCCGGTCTCTGAAGGGAGGGGATCATGCTCTGCTTCAGTTTGTCACAGTACATGTTGGCATTCATGGTTCCCTCAGTGAACTGTAGCTCCCCAGTGCTGGCAGCACTCATGCAGCCCCACACCATGACACTCCTACCACCATGTTTGACTGTAGGCAAGACACACTTGTCTGGTCCCCGCCACACACGCTTGACACCATCTGAACCAAATACGTTTTTCTTGGTCTCATCAGACCACAGGACATGGTTTCAGTAATCCATGTCCTTAGTCTGCTTGTCTTCAGCAAACTGTTTGCAGGCTTCCTTCTGGGACGACAGCCATGCAGACCAATTTGATGCAGTGTGCGGTGTATGGTCTGAGCACTGACAGGCTGACCCCCCACCCCTTCAACCTATGCAGCAATGCTGGCAGCACGCATACATCTGTATCCCAAAGGCAACCTCTGGATATGAAGCTGAGCACGTGCACTCAACGTCTATGGTCGACCATGGAGAGAGACCTGTTCTGAGTGGAACCTGTCCTGGTAAAACAAAGATGTATAATCAAAAGTTAGAATTTCTCAATGATGAAGACATGTGACTCTGTGTCAATATGTGTAGGGCAGGGGCAAGGACAGTGATGGCACCCTGTGGCTAGGCAGAACCAGCTTCCAGGAGTATAGACTGACGGCTTGCAGGCACGAATAAAACTGTTGGAGAATATTTTGTATGTTTAATCTGGTGCACTGGAAGCACCAGCAAAATGTGAGTACCAATACTATTGTTTTTAATAAAGATATGCTTTTAAGGGTATATGCACTATTGAATTCTTTCTTCATATATGACATTTCAATGGTACTGTGGAGGAGTGGAGTGAGGAGACAAGCAGTACGTATTGGGGGTTACCTGATACTCATCCCCAGGCTGGGGAGAGGTAAAAAAAAGCTTTCTTAGACTGAGCTTAGGTGCGAAGTCACGTCATTTAAGGTGAAAACCCAACTACAAGGGGGGAGCACTCATCGTGGTGACACACGGATGTGTTCATTTAACTGCTCGAAAGAAGAAGGAAGAGTGAGCACCCTATACAACACGAATGTCGGTGGCGGGGAGGATTATCACAAAATAGTTACATAAAATTTGCATAGTTGTGGACTTTTATGTTTTTAAAAGAAGCATTTGATTATATCACAAGTAATATTAATTCACGTGCTCTCTCTAGTATAGTTTACTTGTCACAACTGAGGTTTCAACAGTTATTTATTGATTTGATTGTTTTATATGATATTATTTAGCGCAGCACTAAAGTTTGTTTTCTGTATGGCACTATACACTTCAGAATGAGATGGTGATCAGTGCTTGCAGCTGGCTTAATTGAAATAGTATTGGTCATAGTAGCTTGCAGGAACCTTTGATATTTGTAAAGTAAAAGAAAATCCCAAATTTTGGGTTGTCCCCAGATAAGTAATAGAGGGGAATCTTCCAATAAGCACACTAGTTCTAGTGACCCGGAGGGCCTCTTAGTTTGCAGGGATTTCTTTTCACTTTGTTTAGGTATAGAACAGGAAGTGAAGGGAAATCTCTGCAATAGGATAAAGATGGCGAAAAAAAAAAAAAAAATCTGACAGGGGTTATAACCCTCCCACACACTATCCAAAATGAAAAACGTTTTGCCTATGGCTCTGCTTCAACTATAATCATACATAACATATGAGCAGACTAGTGATAAGCAAAGGGGAGTAACAATCACAATTGGGGCCTCCAACCTTATGGCTCCCTGATCAGCTGCACCATCTACAACCTCTGTAGCTACTCCCAGACTGAACTTTGTAGCATACCCTTTCCTGAAAGGGGAGGACACAGTCATTTGTGCTTCCACTCACTGCAAAGCCTACTATATACACACTGCTAGTTTTACTTCTGTCAACCCGGCAGGCTCAGGATGGAGCTGCTGTACTAACAATCCGATTGTAGCACCCTCCTAGGTAGGTGCTAGGTAAAAGCATCTGTTGCTCCTGCTGCTTATCAGAAGAGCCTGATCTATTAGTTTACCTGTCACATGTTTCCAGGTGTGATTCACTGGGTCTGAGGGAGTGTCCCCACTGTATCCAATTGAGGGAACTTGTCGGACAGTGGCGGAAACTCCGCCAGTGGCACATCGTGTTTCATGGCAGTCCCAGTGGGAGGGCATTCCTGCAATGCATCCTGGGATTGACCATAAATACAGAGGGGACATGTGACAGGGCGTCTTTGGTGGGAAGCAGAGTCCCAGGAGGAGGCAGACGGCTGGTCTCTCCTCCTGCAGAGTGAGAGGAAAGTGGTTCAGGCAGTCAGCCTAGTGAACCCGGTGTGGAGCTGAGCTGCAGAGGATCCAGAGTGCTGACAGTGGAGTTGGTGGCAGAGTCTCCCAGGAAAAACAGTGTCGTAAGTACTTGGGGATTTGCCATAGGGTCTGCCTAGGAGAGGGGGCCACTCCAGAAAAGTCAGGGGATCAAGGAGCTAGCTCACACAGGAAGCTTGGCAGTAAAGGGGGTGCCGTGTAGTTGACCCTGAAGAATTGGAAGAAAGGGGGTGCCAGGAAGGGCCCTGAAGATTGTACTGCAGTACAGTACAGATTACCTCAGGAAGTTCACTCAATTTTATTTCACTACTTATGACAAGGTGAAGCAGCGGCCTAGCCGTGACTAGCGTTATACAGTGCTACTCAGCGTTAATCAGCATTAATCAGACCTTCTAGCTAATTGTGCATAGTTATACAAGTTGGAGTATCCCACTCATTCCCTTCTCCCATCCAAGTTCTCAATTAAACCACAAAACCCAAAGCTACTGGACTGTTTCCTGACTGAGCTCAAAACACTTGGGAAAATGTTGAACTGTCATGCTGTTGCTGATGGTAACCCAGGGGAACCCATAACCAGCAGCTCCCAAGGGAGTAGTGCTATACGATGTTAGTACAGCAATCTCCCCTGCTCAGGGCCGGCCTTAGGTGTTCAGGTGCCCTGTGCGAGCTAATCCTGTGCCCCCCCCCCCGCGTGCGTATTTTCTCGCACCTTTTTTGCACTTTATTTGACTTTCTTTTTTATGATCACTAATAACTTATCCCCCCTTACATCACAGACCCCCCACACAGAGCCCCCCTGACATCAGAGACCCCCCACACAAGGCCCCCCTTACATCAGAGCCCCCCCCACACAGAGCCCCCCTGACATCAGATACCCCCCACACAAAGCCCCCCTCACATCAGAGACCCCCCCCCCCCCCGACTGCCAGCTGTGATGGCCGCACGGCGCCCCTGTTGCCCATGGCGCCCTGTGCGGCCGCACAGCTCGCACACCCCAAAGGCCGGCCCTGCCCCTGCCGTTCTATTGTGTTCTGACCCCCCCCCCCCCACCAGTACACTCCAGCTGAGAACACTGATTGGGAGCCAATCGGTAGATCTTTTTCGGTCATGCCCCTTCGACAGAAGCCGCCCGAAGAGCTGGCTTCTGTCAGACCGGCTGCAGTACACAGGGGCCAAATGTTGGCTGGTCTCTATTGAACCGGCCGATGCCACCGACATTCAGCCCATGTATACGGGTTTAACACATGTAATCTTTCATTTCCAGCTTTGGCGCTATCATGTGAAAATCAAAAAAGAGCTCAGCGTAGACCACCCAGGGGTCTAATGTATCCTAACCTGGAAATCTCAGCAGTTGTAGATAAAGGAAAGACAGATTTGTAGGAGGATATCTGCTTTCCTTTTACTAAGTAAATGCAAGTGACAACACTGCTGTTTTACACCTTATCCAACATATGTCACAGAGTCTTGTGATTTAGGAAGAGAGCCTTGTACCACACACAGTGCTCTCTGCCATCCAAACCCTCTTCCTTCACGGCTCACTTGTTTATGTAAAATTTCACCTTGCTTGTTCTTCTCCGTGTTTGTCACCAGCGAACAAATAACCACATGGTGGCTCTTACGTGCTACTTCCAGAGGCCTGAGGATCAGGATTAGAAATAAGTGGGACTGCTTACATCTTCTGGAAATTTAATGATCAAATCACAGTGGAGAAAACTTGCAAGGCAGAATAGGTACCTACAGACATTTAAAGTGGAGCTTGATTAAAAAAAAAAATATTCCTTAGCAAGGAACAGCCATTCCACATTAACCACTTGAGAATACTACGGCAGGCAACCCCTCCTGCACGAACCGACGTAGGTATGCGACAGCGGGGTCTCCTCAGGTGGCTCCGATTGCCGCCTGACACCCGCGATCGCTCCCCGCTGAGAGAGAAGAACGGTCAGCTGTTGTAAACTCAGCTGACCGTTCTTTTCTCTGCAATAATCACAGAGCACCTGTGATCCCTCTATATAGGATCACATGTCTCTATGATCATTTCACAAGCCACGCCCCCCCACAGTTAGAATCACTCCCCTAGGCTCACCTTTAACCCCTTGATCACCCACAGTATTAACCACATCCCTGCCAGTGTCATTATTACAGTAACAGGGCATATATTTAGCACTGATTACTGTAGTAATGTCACTGGTCCCCCCAAAAGTGTCAAAAATGTCAGTAAGGGGTCCAATCTGTCCGCCGCAATGTCGCAGTCCTGGTAAAAATCGCAGATCGCTGCCATTACTAGTAAAAAAAAAAAAAATCAATAAAAATGACATAAATCTTTCCCGTAGTTAGTAGACACGATAACTTTTGCGCAAACCAATCAAAATACGCTTATTACGACTTTTTTTTACCAAAAATATGTAGCAGAAAACAAATTGGCCTAAAATGTTAAAAAATTTTGATTTTTAATTTTTTTTTAAATGTTATATAGCAGAAAGTGAAAAATGTTTGTTTTTTTTTTGTTTTTTTCAGAATTGTTGACCTTTTTTTGTTTATAGCACAAAAAAAAATTTCAGAGGTGATCAAATACCACCAAAAGAAATCTCTATTTGTGGGGAAAAAAAGGACATCAATTTTATTTGGGTACGGCTTTGTACGACCATGCAATTCAATTGCCTCCAGTATTGGTCCTGTTTCTTCTTGCTGGAGGCTCCCACTTTGCTGAAGCCCAGAGCCCCTGAGCAGCAGTAAATCAAAAAGCGGAATTAACCTGCTGCTGACTGCCTCACGTACATTTTCTGTAGGGTGGGCGGCTCCTTCTGTGTCTGGGGCGCACAGGTGAGCTGCTGGCAACCCACTTTGACTGGACACAGCAGGAGCCAATTAGCAGGTCTGGCGGACGCGATGTCCACTGAGATCTATCGATCGTTCGAGGCACAGGCACAACAGCGATCTGCCTATGTAAACCACACAGATCACTATTCTGTGACAAGGGAAGGCAGTGATCTTGTGTTTCTGCTAAGCAGAAACATGGATCTCTGCCTTCCCACAGTACAAACCCCTCCCACACAGGAAGCACTCCCTAGGAACACATTTAATCCTTTGATCGCCCCTAATGTTAACCCCTTTCCTGCCAGTGTCATTAGTACAGTGACATATTTTTTAGCACTGATCACTGTATAAGTGTCACTGGTCCCTAAAAAGTGTCAGTTAGGTGTCTGATTTATCCACTGCAATATTGCAGTCCTGCTATAAGTCACTGATCGCCGCAATTACCAGTAAAAATGTATTAATAAAAATTGCAAAAACATATCCCATCATTTTTAGATGTGATAATTGTTGCACAAACCAATCAATATACGCTTATTGGGATTTTTTTTTTACCAAAAACATGTACCAGAATACATATTTTCCTAAATTGATGAAGAAATTTGAATTTTTTTTTTTTTAATATTTTTATAGCAGAAAGTAAAAAATATTGTTTTTTTTTTTTCAAAATTGTTGGCCTTTTTTTGTTTGTAGTGCAAAAAATAAAAACCACAGAGGTGATCAAATACCACCAAAAGAAAGCTCAATTTGTGGGGAAAAAAGGAAATACATTTTATTTGGGTACAGCGTCGCACAACTGCACAATTGTCAGTAAAATAACGCAGTGCCGTATCGCAAAACATGGCCTGGTCATGAAGGGGGTAAACCTTTTGGAGCTGAAGTTATTAAACCCATCGATTTACCGGTTTAAAAAACAATTATATTCCTGGAATGTCGGTATTGTCACATTTGCTTGTGTCCCCAACCAAACTGTCATTCCATCAAATGGCTGGTGTCATAACTGATCACATGTGCAGCACCATGGCAGTTACAGATCAAACAGAAGCAGCTTCCTTGGCTGTAAAGGATAGGAGGGTTTAATTTTGCTATAAAACTGTCAGCAGATCGGCTTCTAAAAACTCAGCAGTACCTAAAAATTGAGAACAACTGAGCACGTGCAGAGTAGGGTGTGAGAGCGTATTACTGGATTTTAAACAGTATAGACACTTATTTTTAATGTTTTCCATAACTATACCTGAAAAAGGGGCAGCCTGAAGTCATCTAGCAGAACTTCATTTTCTGACTAAAGTTCCAGTTTAATGATGGACTCCATACCTGGCCTTTATGGAAGGATTCAGTGACAATGTATGCCTTTGAGGCAGAACATGGCAGTCTGATTGAGAATTGTTAGAAAGATTTTGCAAGTAGCTATTATTTCTCTACGGCTAGACTAAATGTTCTACAGAAAATATCAGGTGCCTGTCATGGTTCCTCTTTAAATTCCATATTGAAGCTAGAGCAAGTATGCAGGGCAGGAGCACTGACTTTACTTTCTACATCATTTAGAGGCAGCAAGTGTTTTAAAGTGTTACTAAACCCAGGACTCTGCATTCACTATATCTGGAAATGAAAATATTTTAGTGATTATAAACCACTAAACAGCATTTCTCATCAGCAGTATATAGGAGTCTTGTGACTTCTATCAGTGTCTGGTTAAAGCTTGTAGGAGGAGTTTTCATTCTCCTCTGACTGTCCCATGAGGCTGCAGGACAATTGACATTCTGTCTGGTCAGTTATGATTGGCCCTGTGCTGACCACATGCACCCTCCCAAGAAAAAAAAACTCTCTAGCAATACACACCAAGGTTAGCATGTGCAGAGTGCCCCCAAGGCTCTGTGCTATCAGCAGATGGATTGGGGACAGTGGAAGAAGGGGGGGGGGGGATCAGAGAAGACAGGATCACACAGCCCTGAAACACAATGCGTAGGATTCCACAGGGAGTATAACAATCATGCTTTACTGCATATACAGACTGTTGTAGGTTTAGTTACACTTTAAGGAGGAGGTTGGCAATGACATCCCATATATTCCCTTGAAACAAATTTGGAGGGATGTCGCTGGAACTTTCTGATGGTCCAAATGTTGTGGGGGGTGTTGGGGTATTTGAATAGGTTGTCTGAATTCTTAGGGCTGGTAGCTTCTCCACCTCAAAGGCAGGGCCGGATTAAGAGCATCATGGGCTTGGTGCTGAGGATTTTGAAGGGCCTTAAGTGCCGTGCCTTGGCATGCACCCAGAGGAGGAAGGGTGCAGCCATGCATGCCTAATTCAACATGGGATGCTGTCTCTGAAGCCCATAAACACATCCATGCATCGGCAACTGTCCCTCCTTGTCCGGCCTTCGTGCTGTGTGGGGAGGTTCTGAAGGAGCTGCCTGGGGAAGCGAGCATAGAAGCCAGACTTCTGTGTTTACAAGTGACAGAAGAGCAGTAACAGTGAATATGGCCAACCTGGGGCCTATATAAAGGTAGGGGCCTGGAGCTGCAGCTCCAATAGCCCCTACGTTAATCTGGCCCTGCTCAAAGGACTTCCATTGTCTCATGTGTTTGTAGCAGACAGAATTTAATTGTCCAGATATAATTTTATTCCGGGGTTAGATAAAAACGTTATCACGCAATTAACGTGTTTTGGGGGTACTCATAGACCACCCCCTTCATCAGGGTTTAAATTGAAATATACTGGACTGATTAAAAATATGTTTTTTTTCTAACTCTAAAAAAATTGATATTTACATCAGCTCAGTATATATTACTTTTCATTTCATGCCCTGATGAAGGGGTGTTCTCTGACCCTCCAAAATGTGTTGACATTGAGAAAACGTTGTTATCGTAAAGAAATAAAGAAAATGTGAGGGTATGACGCTAATGTAGGGGTTTATGGGAGGTGTTGGTATGGGGCGCTACCACCTTGCACAGCGAATTACTTCGTTGTATATGATCCAAAAAAATGAAAGTGCACAGTGCTTATTGGTGAAATATTAAATGTGCAATATAGTGCAGATTTAAAATTAAATTAAATTAAAATTATAAAATTATAAACGGTAGTAATCGTGTATCAATTGGATTGTACCGTGTATGTATCACTCATCGGATGTAAACAATCATATAGTGACCAGTGCAAAAAAAGTGCTAAGTGCAATATAGGTGATCAATAGATACTTTATTGTGGCCTCCTTTGAAAGAGGAAACTGACATCCGTGGTGAATATTACAGAACACTATACAGTGTAAAGTGAGAGAGTAAAAACGCCTGTGGCGCGTGTTAGGAGTGAGAAGTGCTAATACCGTGGGTAAAGCACTTACCAAAAGTCCTCTCCCTTCTCACTCTAATATACTGTGTCTCCATTCTCCTGATGCCTGTGAGAGCTGGTTGTTCCGTGCATACTGTTGCGCTTGCATCTAGGGAGTCAGTATACAAAAGACCAAGAGAGCTTCCATTGCGTAGTATAGTACATTATTGAGGGAAAAAAATAGCATCGACTCACTGTTAGGAAGTTCACCGTCAGCTTGTTTGGTGTGTCTCCAGTGTTCGGCCGCGCGGTACTTCCGCGTTCCACCGGCCGGAGCCACCTAACCGGAAGTGACGTTGACGCTGCTTTGCCGCTCTACGCGTTTCGTCACTGCGACGTCATCTGGGGCGGTTTTCCCTCAATAATGTACTATACTACGCAATGGAAGCTCTCTTGGTCTTTTGTATACTGACTCCCTAGATGCAAGCGCAACTGTATGCACGGAACAACCAGCTCTCACAGGCATCAGGAGAAGGGAGACACAGTATATTAGAGTGAGAAGGGAGAGGACTTTTGGTAAGTGCTTTACCCACGGTATTAGCACTTCTCACTCCTGACACGCGCCACAGGCGTTTTTACTCTCTCACTTTACACTGTATAGTGTTCTGTAATATTCACCACGGATGTCAGTTTCCTCTTTCAAAGGAGGCCACAATAAAGTATCTATTGATCACCTATATTGCACTTAGCACTTTTTTTGCACTGGTCACTATATGATTGTTTACATCCGATGAGTGATACATACACGGTACAATCCAATTGATACACGATTACTACCGTTTATAATTTTATAATTTTAATTTAATTTAATTTTAAATCTGCACTATATTGCACATTTAATATTTCACCAATAAGCACTGTGCACTTTCATTTTTTTGGATCATATACAACGAAGTAATTCGCTGTGCAAGGTGGTAGCGCCCCATACCAACACCTCCCATAAACCCCCACATTTCTTTACCCTTGTGGTAAGTTGGAGGCAGCATAACCATCTGATCCCCACACTCTGCATTTAAAACTGTTGATTCAGTGCTTGTGTTGCTATCCATAGCGCGGGTGCACCCCAAACCTCTTTTTTACTATGACGCTAATGTAAGTCAACAAACAAAAAATATTTAGGTATTTATAGTGCTATATGTGAACAATTAGTCCATGTACACTATATTGTCAAAAGTATTGGGGCGTCTGCCTTTACAGTACATGCACATGAACTTTAATGGCATCCCAGTCTTCGTCTGTAGGGTTCAATATTGAAATATAAGGTTGAGGTCAGTTCCTCAACCGTAAACTCGCTCATCCTTGGCTTTTTTGGACCTCACTTTGTGCACTGGTGCGTAGTCATGTTGGAACAGGAAAGGGACCATCCCCAAACTGTTCCCACAAAGTTGGGAGCATGAAATTGTCCAAAATGCCTTGGTATGCTGACACCTTAAAGTGGAGTTCCACCCTAAATTTATACTTACCTCCATCTTCTCACTCCGGGTCACCTGAAAAACAAATGGATAATTTTTTTTTTTTTTTTTTACTTACCTTGTAGAGAAAATATACTTACCTTACTTCCTTCTTCCTCCTCTCGGCGGCCACGGTGATTCGTCACTTCCTGGCGTTTGCAATGATTCCTGGGAGCTGAACGTCATCGCTCCCAGGAAAATGCGCCTGCACCGGCCCCGACGTCAGTTCCGGTGCACGCGCATCATTCCCTTCTAAACAGCTTCTGGTCATGCCCAGAAGCTGTGGAGGGATGACCCGCGCGCACCGGAAGTGACGGCGAGGCCGGTGCAGTGCATCGTGGGACTGAAGAAGAAGGAAGAGGATGCAGAAGAGGATCGCGCTGGCAGCGCTGGAGAATACTTTTTCAAGGTAAGTATTTCTCCTAAAAGGTAAGTGCAACCTGGGACAGATCAGAGGCTAGCCATTTTGGAATGTACTAGCCCTGACTGTTCCGGGGGTATTTTTATTAAAAAAAGTATCCCCTGGGTGGAACTCCGCTTTAAGAGTTCCCTTTACTGGAACTAAGGGGCCAAGCCCAACACCTGAAGAACAACCCCACACCATAATCCCCCCTCCACCAAATGATTTGGACCATTGCACAAAGCAAGGTCCGTAAAGACATGGATGAGCGAGTTTGGGGTGGAGGAACTTGACTGGCCTGCCTGACCTCAACCCCATAGAACACCTTTGGGATGAATTAGAGCAGAGACTGCGAGCCAGGCCTTCTTATCCCACGCCAGTGCCTGACCTCACAAATGCGCTTCTGGAAGAATGGTCAAACATCCCCATAGACACACTCCTAAACCATGTGGACAGCTTTCCCAGAAGCGTTGAAGCTGTTATATCTACAAAAGGTGAGCCAACTCAGGAATTGATCTCTTCGGACTAAAGGCCCGTACACACGATGAGAAAATTGGAAGTAAAATTTCGTCCGACGAACTATCTGCTGATTTTCGGATCGTTAATATAGTGCTTTCGACAGCCGATTATGAATTTTCGTATGACAAAAACTGAATGTGCAGGCTATAAAATTGTTATCGTACGTGAACTCAACGTCTGATTTTCATCTAAGTACAGTTTTCGTCCGAAAAAAATCATAAGAGCAAGACTAGGCATGCTCAGAAACGAAAGAATACATACAAAACAATGCAACACATGACATCACTTCTGAAGTTTAATTCCGTCGTACGAGAACTTTCGTATGAAAGTAACCTCTTCACTTTTCATATGAGTGTAGCACAACCCCCTTGAGGGCTGCTGGTTAGTAGAAGTTCCTGACCCTGAGAAGTATACAACCCGCTAGGCACTATAGGTTCAGACATTTCAGAAATGTTCTCCAAAGATACACTGACACAATAAAATACAAGTTTAATTGTTTACTGGGATAAAAGGTAAATCAAACAACTTAATAAGAACACATAGGATTCTGTAATAACAGATATTACATTGTCACTCCATTAAACCCCAATTACTACAAAAAGGGGCTCAAAAGACCGAAACTGCAGGAATAAATGCTTAATCAACAAAGTATTATATTCAATGAGTGAGAGTGACTGAAAGAACTATCAGCTTTAACTGTCAGGGCTACTACTGAATGTATTAACCATGAACCTTTCTTGACCTCATCTAAACTCAGAACTGGCAATATCTCATGTTTACTGTACCACTTTAGGACCGCTCACTGTGCTGCTACTGCGGCACAGTGGCAGCCCGGGGTCCAGCGATGTAGACCTATGTCGCTGGACTCCTAGCTGTCTCGGTAGCGCTCGCGCCGCCGGAGGCTCGCTCCCGCTGTGTTTAGACACAGCGGGAATCGGCCCGGAGGAGGAGAGGTGGCGATTGGTGCCTCTCTTCCCCGATCATCGGGGAAAGTGTGAGAAGATCCGCCCGCTTGTGTAAACAAAGCAGGCGGATCTTCTCAGTGACAGACAGAGAGAGATCACAGGATTCAGCATAGCTGAACCTGCAATCTCTGTCTCTGTCACAGAACCCCCTCCCTCCACACTCGTCAGTAAGCATGAGGCATACATTTAACCCCTCGATCACCAACAGTGTTAATCCCTTCCCTGCCAGTGTAATTATTACAGTAACAGTGCCTATTTTTAGCACTGATTACTGTAGTAATGTCATGAGTCCCCCCAAAAGTGTCAAAAATGTCAGTTAGGGGTCAGATCTGTCCACCGCAATGTCGCAGTCCCACAAAAAAATCGCAGATCGCCGCCATTACTAGTAAAAAAAAAAAAGCAATAAAAATGATGAGTCTTTCCTATAGTTAGTAAACGCGATAACTCTTGCGCAAACCAATCAAAATACGCTTATTGCAATTTTTTTTTACCAAAAATATGTAGCAGAAAACAAATTGGCCTAAAATGTTAAAAAATTTAGATTTTTTTAATTTTTTTGGGGAATGTTATATATCAGAATGTGAAAAATATTGTTTTTTTTTTTTTCAAAATTGTCGCTCTTTTTTTCAAAAATTAAAAATCGCACAAATACCAAAAGAGAAAGCTCTATTTGTGGGGAAAAAAAATTATCAAGTGAATAAAAAAATGCTCATTGAGAATTGAATATATTGGATATTTTTTAACAGTCAAAGTAGAAAATGTCAATTTTTCCCCAAATTTTTGCTTATTTTTTTTTTTAATATCGCAAAAAATAAAAAGCGCAGAGGTGATCAAATACCACCAAAAGAAAGCTCTGTTTGTGGGAAAAAAAGTACATAAATTTTGTTTGGGTACAGTGTTGCATGACCGCGCAATTGTCAGTTAAAGTCACACAGTGCCAAGTTGAAAAAAGTGGCCTGGTCATTGAGCAGCAAAATCTTCCGGGGCTAAAGTGGTTATTGAGAATCTATCATTATGTCAATGGGATCCCCTTTAAGAATTGTAAGTAATGAAGTTCCTGCTCTAACAAGGCCTTGCACAATCTTTGCCAGCAGTTGGAGCTCTTTATCACTCTTCAGTGTGATATTTGTAATCCAAATATAGTAGTGTATATGAAATCCTATCTGCTGTCAGTGTATGATGAATGCAGGTTTATACTTGCAATTTCCGGTGTCACCAGGCACTCTTTTACAGCAGCAGCGTCCACCTATAACTATCCAGTCCCCAGGCAGAATGTCTCCTCACGATGATGCGTCACTGGGAATGTTCGGCTCTCGCTGTTCCGGTTAGTCAGTTCAGCGTTACCCTCTCTGCACTCAGCTCAACTGGATCCGTCACCTCCCTGTGACTCCCAGCCTACGCACCGCTGAGGATGGGCTCCACTCTCTCTAGGCCCCACTCTCAGGCCTCCGTCACTGACTGTCTCCTCCGGCACCTCTCAGCTCAATCTGTCCTCCATGAGTCCCCGCAGCAAGAGAGCACGCGCTCGGCCCCGCCCAGAGGTATATCTACTCTCCCATGATCCTTCACTCTCCCATACGCCCCTGGGAGTATAGTCCCTCCTGCCATCCATGTAACAATCCACCTTTCTCACCAGACTACATCTCCCACAATCCAATTGGTCCATTTCCAGGGAAAGCGGATCCTTCTCATAAACTCTTAAATGGGCACTATAGTTGCATTAGAATGGTAACTCAGTTATATATATTCATGACATGTATACATATAAAGTAGTCCCAACTTGGCTACATGAGACTAGCATGCAACAAAAAACTAAAGAAAATTTGTCCGATAATCTGATCGTGTGTATGAGGCTTAAGACTGGGATGCCATTTAAAGTGGAGTTCCGGCCTCAAAATTCAAAAAATCGATTTTGGGCCATCCGCTTGCTGAGGGTCACCTGAAAAAGAAATGGATGCTCCCGATTTTTTTTTTGTTCACTTACCTTGTTTTAGAAGAAAATATACTCACCTTCCTTCCACTTCCTCCCTCTGCGGCCACGGCCTGCGCCGTCTCTTCCGGCTTGCAATGATTCTTGGGAGCTGAATGTCATCGATCCCAGGAGTCGATGCGCCTGCACGGGCCCCGCTCGTCACTTCCGGTGCAGGCGCGGCATTCCCTGCTAAACAGCTTCTGAGCATGCCCAGAAGCTGTGTAGAGGAGGCAGAAGAGGACGCGCTGGCTTCAGCTGCCCACACCTAAGATGGCAGCGCTGGAGAAGAACATTTCAAGGTAAGTATTTCTTCTAAAAGGTAAGTGCGACCCGGGACAGTTCAGAGGCTATCCATTATGGAATGTACTAGCCCTGACTGTCCCGGGGTATTTTTATCTAAAATTAACCCCCGAGGCCGGAACTCCGCTTTAAGTTCATGTGTGTGTAAAAGTGCCTACTCACCAGAAAGCCCAGCAACCTTTTTAGTTATTAAATGAGTGCTTGATGCCACCGTAACTCCTTCCACTACCATCGGGATGTGCAGGGATACACCTTCTCTCCGCCACATAAAAAGGAAACATACAACAGCCCAGAAAAACATACCAGATCACTCCACATCTCCTTTAGATTAAATAAGGACATACAAGAGCCAGAGGAGAACACTTCATAGTGCGGTATATTTGTGAAAAAACAGTAAAGCACTTACATTACATTTGCAGTACTGAAGGGAAATCACCTCCAAGCTCTTTAATGGATGTACCTGCGCCCCGCTCAGCCTGGAGCTGGCATGCATTCTACCGGGCAAATGTGACATAAGAAAGGTCAGAGGTCCCACCTTTATGCGTTTCGCCCTCAGATGTAGTTAGGAAGCCTTTGAAAAGCAGTTCTGACATGGTGGCTTTTCAGTGGAGTGGCCTGTGTAGACGCACAACTTCAGAGGATGGTCTATGTGGACAGCTTTACCCCGGATATCTGCATACTTAGATGTGCCTGTTTTAATCATCAAATATGTGAGTTGCTAAATGTTGTACCTTCATGAAATGTAATCATATTGCTACACTTAGAGGCGCCTCTCTTCTCTTTTATACTCAGTTGTGACATGACGCTACTTGTATATCAAGCAGAGATGTATAGTAACTAAGTAGAACTACTTCACTACTGTACTTAAGTACCGAAAGGCGGTATCTGTACTTTCCTAGAGTATAATTTTTTTCTCCTACTTCCACTTTTACTTGACTACATTTTTTCAATGATTTCAATACTTCTACTCCAATATTTTTTTTTTGTGCTGCATAGTTACTCGTCACAATTATAAAAATTACCACTGCCAGAACAGTAGATGGCAGGTTTCATGAAGCTCAAAACGTGTGTATTATCAGCGCATACAAAAATAAATGCTACTGTATGTATAAATAAAAGCTGCATTTGAAATAATAAAAAACAATATGATGTTCAAACTTTTGACTTCTTTCTTTAATAACTACTTAACACAGTACTTGTACTTTTACTTTCAGTACTTGAGTAGCATTTTTTTTCAAAACTACTGGTACTTTTACTTTCAGTACTTGTGTAGCAAAATTTTTTAAAAAACTACTTGCAATACTTAAGTACAAAAAATGTTGAATACTTTAGTACTTCTACTCAAGTCACTTTTTGATCGAGCACTTCCACTTCTACTCAAGTCACTTTTTGATCGAGCACTTGTACTTTTACTCAAGTATGGGTTTCGAGTACTTTATACAACTCCGATATCAAGACATCGCTTGTTTATCACGTCAAAAAATTTTTTTTAAATTGCTTGTCTTGCAAAGTGCTCTCAAACCAAGTTACTCTCAATCCAAGGTTTTACTGTACATGATTACTAACATGTGATTCCAGTACAAGTAATTGTAAATGTAATAGAGACTTTTTTTTTTAGCTTTTTTTTTTGTAACACTAAAAAAATGAACAAATATATTAACAAATGGAGTGTTAATAAAAGAATATAAATAAATGAAATAAAAAAAAATAAAACAGGAAGATAATACTTAATTGGAGAAGAGGAATAAAGAGTAAAATTAGAGGTTAATTAGAAACACATTTTATTCAAGCACTTTTTTTTCTTGTCAGGTTGCATTAACTGACACCATATGCGGATTGCAGCTCATCCCCTTGATCTGCAAAGAAAAAAAAGAGTAGATAAATGTTACTTTGTGTCTCATTGACTTGTAGAGATGTGCATGACAACAATATTAGTTGATCTAGTTATTTCGTTTAGTTAAATTCAGTTGATTCGTTCAATTCGTATTCGGAAATTTGTTTTATGACTTTTTTTAATTTTCTTCGAATTTACTGGGTTTTTTTTCTATATGAAACGTTCGAAACGATAAATTTTGAATCGGTCCAATCGAAAACTTTCGATTTTTTTTCGATTCGAATTTGGCAAAGTGAACAAACAAAAGAAAAATCTTCATCAAATGATTACAATGACTCTTTAAATCATCTCATCAAGAAGTATGTTTACACCCTGAATTCAACTGGAATTCGATATAAAATTTAATTCAAATTTCAATTTCTGAAATTCGGGCAAATTTCTTTTTGTTATTTGGAGCGTTCGATAAACTTTGTTTATACTGCAATTCGAGTATTCGGATATATCCGAATCTCCAAATATTGAAAATTTTGTCTGAATATTTATTCAGAACAAAACGAATCGCTCATGTCTACTGACTTGTTCTGAACACAGTTGACACAGTTGGCCAGCCTAAATTTGTATTGCAGAAATTTGGTAGAAAGGGTATATTAGCAGTATGTGGACATTTCATCCAGAATCTTGCAGAATGTTGTCATGTGGTCACACCCCTTTAGCACCTGATGGATTATATACATGTAGAAGCTATTGGGATTTGAGCACAGGTATATACTACTCCTTTTGGCAGGTGGTACCGCCACCAAACGTGACCCATTCACGTGAGTTGCAATGTAGTGGATCAGCATTTTGATGGTCAAAGCCAGCAGCAAGGAGGTGACATATCGTCCCTCCACCGACAAATGCAATCCACCAATGATCACTTTTTAGAGGGGTAGCTGTGTAGCCTCACTTGTGGACGTGTCCTAATTGTGCAAAAAAAGTACACAAAAATATACCTTTTATTGTTCAGTTTCATGACCGAAATGTATATTTTAACATGGAGTTCTCCTTTGCTGTTGGAATAAAGTGTTTTCAACTGCTGAGTATTGATTGGGGAGATAATACAATGATCTTTACTGTACATGACCCCATACAACCTTGGAAAATGCTATGCTTGATTTATTGCTTTGTGTATTAGGCCCAATTGAAGTATGGTGGGTTATGAATACTGGAATGCTTTGAGCTTGCAGTGTGATGTATTGAGGTCTCTGGAACAAACTGAAAGGTTTATGTATAGCATGTGAATAAACATATTAGCGAGCTCTTTACAGTCATGAAAATCTTATGATTTATTGTTTACCCCTTCGCCATTCCACACAGTCTATGTTAGACCGCACTTTGTAAAACTGTAATAAAAAGAATAAAAGGATAGGACTCCCCTTTTTTATTGGAAAATCTGGATGATCCTATGCCAATGGAAGACTATAATATTATGTTTTTTAGCCATGCTGACTTTGGTTTAGTTGAGAAATTTATTAGAAATTTGACTTGTAGTGGAGTGGGAAATTAATGCTCGATTTTTAGTTTATTTATTTCCACTTAAATGAACATCCCTCTGAGAAATGAGTATTTAATAACTGAATCAAGGGATAATGCAACCTGCCAGATGGCTCAAATGTTCATTATGCCATCAATTTTCTGTACCTGGCTGCCCCTATAGTTGTACTTATTGCATCCTCTAAATCCAAGGCTGTAAAAATGCAGGCTAGAGTGTTCCATGGTTCCAGATCTGCCTTCTGTCCAAATGTCTGAACCTGGTACACAGTAGAATTTTTTTTGAAAATTAGAAAAATAAAAATTTGGGAAATTTCTTTAATTTTCTAATCAAAATCGTTTTTAACCATTGATGAGATGAGAAGAGAAAATGAGATGATGGGAAAATTTGAACACAATTCTAACTTTTAAAAAAAAAAAAAAGCATACTTATTGCAATGTGCTCAGCATAAAAGAAACCTTTCACTATGATATAAGTTGAAATGTAATATATATACATATATATATATATATATATATATATATATAGTCCTGACCTCAACCCAACAGAACTCCTTTGAGATGAATAAGAGCGGAGACTATGAGCCAGGCCTTCTCGTCCATCTTCAGTGCCTGATTCACAAATGCGCTTCTGGAAAAATGGTCAAACATTCCTATGGACACACACCTAAATGTTGTGGACAGCCTTCCCAAAAGAGTTGAAACTGAGATAGCTGCAAAGGATGGGCCAACTCCGTATTGAACCCTACAAACTAAGACTGGGATGCCATTAAAGTTTATGTGCGTGTAAAGGCATGTGACCCAATATTTTTGACAGTATAGAGTGTGTATATGTCTATATATATATATATATATATATATAGATATAGATATAGATATATACACACACACACAGTACACATATATATATATATATATATATATATATATATATATATATATATATACAGGGCTTTTTTTCAGGGGGAACGCAGTTCCGGCACCTCCAACACTGAATGTATTTAAGTGCAAGGGGTGCTTGGGTGTGCTGGTCGGTCTATTGATGACGGCCGCTGGGGGATCTATTGTCGCTAGTGGGGATCTATTTTTGTATGGGGGTCTGTTGTTGCTGGGAGGGATCTTATATTTCTGGGGAGTTTAGTTGTTTCTAGGAAGGATCTACTGTTGAGAGAGAGGTCTATTGTTGCTGGCTGCTGGAGAATCTAATGTTGCTGCTGGAGATCTATTGTCACTGGGGTGGATCTATTGTTGCTGGGGTGGTATTTTGTTGTGGGGGGCATAGTTGTGTGGGTTATCTCTTGTTTCTGGGGAGGTCTATTTTGCTGCTTTTCTTGTTATAATTAACAAGTTCCATACAAATTATTTAGCACCACAGAATGATACTTGGTTCTGTGTTCTCTAAAAGGGGCGGTACTGGGAGGTGGGTAGGGGGTGGGACCAATGAATGTGCTTGGGGGTGGGTAGGGGCGGAGACAAGGGTCGACTCAGAATGGGGGGGAGTTCCTGCACCTACTCTCTGAGAAATAAAGCCCTGTATATATATATATATATATATATATAGCACCATGAGGCTTAAGACCCTAACCCTGCTCTACAAATAAGCTCCATGTAGAAGTGAAACGCGTTAACTTTAAAGCCTAATTATACTTAATTCTAATGCTTTGCTTCAATAAACTTACATGTCAGCTTTTATCATGGTGCCTGGCTCTTCTTTTGTGTTTAAGACTGAAGTATGAGACATTTGTAGTAGTCACCAACCGCTTGGAGCCTGCACCTGGAGTCAGAGCAACAGGGTTTATGAGTCTGTAGCGGAACAAGACAACTTTTATTAGCATGAAAGAAACCCATTTAATATGTCTGGAATTCCATTCAAATAGCAGGTTTAGGCAAAAATTTAATGGCTTTGGGATGAAATTAATTGACTCAATTATGACAAAATTGAATGCTCTGATGAAAGATTTTCTGTACTAACATTCAAACAAAATTCTATTGGTTTATGGCCAGCTTTAGAAATAGGGGTTACATGACTCAAAGTCATGTGATTAGAGGCTGCAGTGCCAGAAACAAGGCCAAGGGGTTATATAAAACATAAAGAGAAAACCTCCATAGACTTTCTGATTTTAATATAATTGCAATGTTTCCTGGTTAGGACTTGTTTTTTTACTGGCTGTTGCCCAGAGTTCCTCTTTATATTACAATTCACAAATAGATTTTTATATTCTGCTCTGCTTCATGTTTATGCAGTGTCATGGGAGCAGTATAAGAATGTCATCATAGTAGAGGAAGACATAAAAAGCCATGCTGCCGTGCTTATTTTCATATTTGTAATATTAAAATTGATAAAATAAGCTTAACTCCAGGCAAACATCTAAATACTGAGCTACAATACACACATGTCAACTGTTTTACCTGCCAAAGGATTTGTAATTTTGCTCAGCCTTTCTTGTGTTCCATGTACTTCTGCCAAGACTAAGACCTTACTTTTTTCTACTGTGGTTAAGCAATGTAGTCTGGTCCAAGACCCACCCCAGCCTGTTGATTGGATTTTAAAGGAGAAGCAGTACACAGATGGGTTTGTCCCTGTTCCTGTAAGAATATTCCTTATGTTAGTGAGACAGTGCTGTGTCTGGCTGGAGTGCTGACCCTTGTTGTCCCCTGCTACTGTGCAAATGATTATGGGAAGCTAAAAACAAACCGGTATTTATACTGCCTGCATAACACGTTGTGCATCTTTTTTTTTTCATGCTTAAATGGACTTCACTTTTTATTCTACCTGAAATTTAGATATAAAGAATCAGTTCACATCGATTTTGTTTCTGCTATGGGTGGGCAAAGTCACTCACTTTCTTATTATATCTTGGGGGTTCAGCAATAAAACTTCTCTGGACTTCCTGGATCTACACTTTATCTTCACACTGTGGAGTAACACACCTCTTCACACTGTGGAGTAACACACCTCTTCACACTGTGGAGTAACACACATCTTCACACTGTGGAGTAACACACCTCTTCACACTGTGGAGTAACACACCTCTTCACACTGTGGAGTAACACACCTCTCATCAGCAAGGGCAACACAATGGTTGCTCCCAGGATGCTAACTAGGAGAGAAAATTCCCAATCCAGCAAACCCATAGAAATTTTTTTATTTTTTTTTTTACCATATAGGAGGGGGGATATTGACCTTTTTCTTTGTTTAAGACAAAAAAAAGCAAAAATGAAGTGTTTGGTAGTGTCATGACAATACTAGTTGACCAAGTGTGATTTTATTTTTGTAGTGCCCATGACCTAGGCTGGCTAAATTTCATGTATGGCTCTGCTGTATCCAGCTGAGCTGCAATTCATTTTAGATCTGTTCAGACGTTCCCTAAGTCTGGGGGTTGATAGCTCTTGCCTCTGATAGAATATTCCAGAAATAGAGTAGGAGGATCAGTTACTGGGTTATGAATATTTATTGAACCATGGCCAATCCCTGGGAGTCTGGTCCATAAGGTGTGGCTGGGATGAAGATAAACATTTGGGAAAATCTGATCAGAGCTCTCTCTCTCCTGGGGTTTCTTCCCTGGAAGGCAGCATGTGTGATGCAGCAAAATTTCTGCTGTTAGGCCTCAGCATGTGCTATGGTCGAGGGCCTTAAGTGGGGTACACACTAGTAGAAAATCTGCCGAAAATTCCCGTCCGAGGTAAAATCGTACGATTTTCACCTAGTGTGTACACAACTTTCAGCAGCCAATGCTGACATTTTCAACGAAAAAAAACGGAGGGACAAACTTTTTTATCGTCCGTCCCCAGACGACCAATTTTAGTTAAATGTGTATGCAGTACGTCCGTGAAAAATCGGATACGAAAGACTGCGTATGATCTGAAGTTGCTGACAACCCGGAAGTCTGGGAACAAATGTCCCAAAAAAAAAAAAAATAAATAAAAATCGGACGAGAAATTTCGTGAACATTTATGCACTGTCAACTAAAAACGGTAATGAACGCTGAGCAAGAGAGAGAAAAATCGGAGGATATTTCGTCCGATTTCCGTCAAGTGTGTACGGGCCTTTAAGGAAGCTGAACTGAAGGAAATTTTCTGGAGGACATTACCTGTAGAAGCTCGGCTGGAGAGGAAACATTTTCACTGAAAAGTGCTGCAGGAGAGCTGGTTGGGAACTGCCCCTGGACATTGTGAGTAGGACATTTCTCCCCTGGACAATGTGAGTAAGACCTTTCGCCTGGAGCTTTAGGTGTGCTAGCGCTTTAGGGATTAAACGTCAGAAGTTGCTACAAGGACTGTGATTTATAGAGTCTCAGGTTAACTGGCTGTTCCTTCTACTATCAGCATCACTTTGAGTATGATACTGAACAACCCAATACTGCTAAAATAGGAATTTGTTTAAGAATCTGTCCTCCATGACCTGCATATGTTTTTGAGCATCCTGCACCCTCACTTCTCTTTCCTGCCTACGTTCAAGATCTGCAGTAAAACTTCAAAAGACACCCCTAGACTGAGCCTAAATTTTGTTGGTTTACTCCTGGAACTGGGATCATGGCTGTCGGACTCTGTTCAGGTATAGAAGACCAGTATATTTCCAGCCACCCCTTTGGGGTTTAGCACAAGATTTTTTTTATAGGGGAGAGGAAAGCTGGTTTGAGCTTTCTTTTCCATTATTGATGGGAGATTTCCCCTAGTAGTGGTGCTGGGTATGAGGTTTTCTTTCTTCCAATATTAATGCAAATGGCAGCTTATCTCTACCTCTTTATATTGTCAGTAGGCATGAGTGCAGTGATTTCATCACTAAATTCGCTAATTTTTACCATTGATTACATGAATTTGTTTAACCACTTAAGCCCCGGAGGATTTTCCTGCTAAACGACCAGGGGGTATTTTGCGATTCGGCACTGCGTGAATTTAACAGACAATTGCGCGGTCGTGCAACGCTGTATCTAAACAAATTTGGCGTCCTTTTTTTCCCACAACAGAGCTTTCTTTTGGTGGTATTTGATCACCCGTGCGATTTTTACTTTTTGCGCTATAAACAAAAAAAGAGCGTACATTTTGCAAAAATAACAATATTTTTCACATTTTTTTATATGAAATTCCCCAAAAAAAAAATGTCAAAATCAAAATTTTTTAAAATTTTCGGCCAATTTGTTTTATCCTACCTATGTTTGGTAAAAAAAATCGCAAAAAGTGTATTTTGATTGGTTTGCGCAAAAGTTATCGCGTTTACTAACAAAGGGAAAGATTTCTGTCATTTTTGGTGTTTTTTTTTTTTAACGTGTAATGGTGGCGATCTGCAATTTTTTTTGCGGTACTGCGACATTGGGGCGGACAGATCGGACCCTTGACTGACATTTTTGACACTTTTGGGGTTACCAGTGACATTTCTACAGTAATCAGTGCTATATATATGCACTGTTACTGTAAAAATACACTGGCAGGGAAGGGGTTAACTTTATTTGGGAGGGAGGGGCTGTGTGTGTCCCTAGGGGCGTGCTTTCTACTGTGATTGGCTGTGGCTTGAGCTGTAAGGACACTGATCAACGGATCTACGTAGTAGATCCATGTGATCAGTGTTTTTACAGCGAGGAGAATGACAGGTGGCTTGTTTACACAGGCTGCCTGACATTCTCCCTCTCCCCCGCCGATCGCCGAGTGACCGGCGGACATCGGGTCCGCTGGTCACACGCGCGGGGGGGTCCGTGACCGCGCGGGAGCGCGCCTCCGCGGGCGCGCGCTCGCTCCCCAGAGCCTCAAAGGCGAGCGACGTAGACCTACGTCACTCTGCCTGTGAGGGGCTGACTGCCGCAGTAAATATACTGTGAGCAGTCGGCAAGCGGTTAAAAAATAAAAGATTTTTTTTCTTTATTTGGAGGTTGGGCTTTTTATTTAGGGCAGTTTAGTTTAAGTCATTAGGGGTTGATTTACTAAAGTCAAATAAGCTGTTCACTTCGCAATGGAACGTTCCACTAGCTTAGTGAATAAGGTGAAGCTCTGCTGAATTCGATCATTTAATCATATTCAAGCAAATATACAATTTTTTTAAATTTCCCTTGCACATGCTTGGGTATTCATCGCTCCACATTCATTATACTAAAAAAGAATGCCCTTGTAAAATGAATAGCCTTTTGCCTTTAGTAAATCAACCCCTTAGTGTTCTTTGTATTTTTTTTTTTTAATGTATGTGATCATTATTTATGCATGTTGCATTCATTTTTTTTATCCTAATTTTCTGTCTGTTTATTTCTCTGCATAGAAAAACATAAAAAAATAGGCAAATAAGGGGCCAATTTTTGGAGCAAGAACTGGTCCAGGATTGTTAAAAGTAGCTTCCAAAGCCCCCGGGAGCCATTAAAAGCCCAAGGCACCGTTGAAAACCACACAAAACCACCTTATTTACCCACTGACTCCTATACCTTCTTTCAACATTCAAGGGAAATTAAAACTCAATTTTGTTCATATCTAGTGTTCAAAATGGCAGGGACCAGTTGACCAAACCAGTAGAGTATCAGGGTGAGTAGCCCTGTGCTTTTCAAAGCCTCCAGTTAGAATACAAACTCTTACATTAAAGCAGTGTAAAACCCAAAAATAAACATTTATTGTAACGCAGCTTACCAATTCTTGGATGTGATGGCTGCTTTAGTTTTCTTTTTTTAGTAAAATATACGGACACTAGAGCACTGCAACAGCTGGCTGATGGGAAAATTCCAGGGGTGAAGACGTATTCAATTAAAAAAAATGTGAATTGCTGCTACCGCCAAAATCAAGTACTCAAACTTTGAATATAAGATTAAATTATTCATGTGAAGGTGATGCACTATTCTGAATATAACGAAACATGAGAATAAAAATAAAGAGTGCTAATCAATTTGCAAAAGCATATTCAAACTCACACAGCTAATAAAAATATATAAACATATACATATGTGCCAATCATGCACCGTGCAATAAATCCAAAGTGGTGTGAATGAGTTCATACAAAGAGATAACAAATGACAACGTATTGTGAAGAGTATTATCCAATAAATAGTGCACCCATGACTCACTTTTGATATGCAGTGCTCCTAAGCAAAACTTCAGTGCTCAATGTGCTAAATTCATCCACCAGGTGTCCACCTTTGAGTGCAATGCGCGCTCACCTGCAGCACAATGGTAATGTGCAGTATATAGTAAGCCAATGCACCTGGGGGAGTCCCTGGTATCCTCCTCATGAATCAGACTGGGTATGCTCCACAGTTCTGAATGTGACTTGGCATCAGTCTCTTGCAGTCTCTGTGCAGCAAAGCTTTCATGTGATAGTAGGCTAAATTCTGAGATTCTCTGAACACAGACAGTCTTTTAAAAACTGTGACCTCCTTTTTTAGGCTTTCTTTTCCTTATTATCATCAGGGGATATGGCCAATAAGTCTGTTGCTTTTCAAGTAGCAGTTACAGGGATGAGACAAACAATTTACCACTGATAGGGTCCTTATATATATATATATATATATATATATATATATATATATATATACAGTGTATAAAATTTTATCCCAAAAGGACAAAAAAATTAGGGATAGTCCGATATGGTTTTTTTCAGGGCCAATATTTTGGTCACAACGTATCGGTATTGGCCGATATGGGCCGATATTTTGTACATTTAAAGTTTAAAGACAATTTTTGACACAAATCTGGTACTGAACATGTTAATTTTTGTTTAATGCTTAATGGCTGGCTTCCTGTGGTGGTGGGTGGCTGGCTGGCACCCTGTGGTGGATGGCTGGCTGTCTGGCACCCTGTGGTGGGTGGCTGGCTTGCTAGTTCCCTGTGGTGGATGGCTGGCTGGCTGGCACCCTGTGGTGGATATCTGGCTGGCTGGCACCCTGTGGTGGGTGGCTGGCTGGAACCCTGTGGTAGGTGACTGGCTGGCTGACACCCTGTGGTAGGTGGGTGGCTGGCAAAGGGACTTTGGGTGGCTGGCTGGTACAGTGCCTGTGGCTGGCTGGTACAGGGCCTGTGGGTGGCTGTCTGTCTGGCACCCTGTCTGTGGGTGGCTGTCTGTCTGGCACCCTGTCTGTGGGTGGCTGTCTGTCTGGCACCCTGTGGTGGGTGGCTGGCTGGCACCCTGTGATGGGTGGGTGGCTGGCTGGCACAGGGGATGTGGGTGGCTGGCTGGTACAGGGCCTGTGGGTGGCTGGCTGGCTGGTACAGTGCCTGTGTCTGGCAGGTACAGGGCCTGTCGGTGGCTGGCTGGTACATGGCCTGTGGGTGGGTGGCTGGCTGGCTTACTGGTACAGTGCCTGTGGCTGGCTGGTACAGGGCTGGCTGGCCCCAAGCTGCTGTGGGTGGGTGTATGGCTGTGATACATTCCAGCGGGACTAGTCCCAACTCCAGATGAGGCTGTCCAAGGCGAGGGAGGCGGCCTAAGAAGGCAGAATGACGTCACAAAAATATCGGCAATATCGACCAGTTCCGGGGCCGATATCAATATATCGGGGAAATTGCATATTGGCTGCCGATATATTGGCCTTGCCGATAATCGGTCTATCCCTAAAAAAATGTTGCTGTAACTGCTTTTAAAGTGTGAGCAGGAGTTTGGCTTCAATTTGTTAGTGTATTTAGATCTGCTAGCACTACATCTAACACTCCCCTACCCCCACTCCCCTACCCCCATTTTTCTGTTCAACGGTGCTCAAGGAGCTCTTCATCAAGAGTGGGGGCATTCTAATACAGGAGGTGTGTTTACTAGCCAGATCACCAGTCTGCCATAATGTGCACATATGCGGTACATACTAGCACTTATGGCATAGGGCTCCTGGGGCCCATGTAACAAAATAGTGGAAATAAATTCTGAAATTCTGATGTAAGATACATAAATACTGGAATTTATTGGGTAGGATAGCCATCTACGGGATGAACATTAATTGATATATATCAGTTCTAGGGACAACTGTCCACAGCCACATCCATATATATTCTGTAAAACCATAAAAAGCATGGAGAAAATACAGGAAGTCCTGTATTGACCTCCCTGTAGTTTGCTCCAAATGTCAGGACTACAGACATTGGATTTGCAGATCCTTGTCTAACTCCAGCTTGATTGGTACCTCTACCCATCTTACTGTCCTGGGCATGGCCCGGTGTGCATCAAATTAATTTTCACCGCCGGTGTTCCTACACTGTTGAGTGGAATTTGGCTGCTGTATGGTGCTGTTACTCATATTCCGCTCAAGACTTGCAAATCAAACATGAAAAGCTCTTTATGATATGTAATGTCTGTAGAAACAGTTTAGCCAATTGATGGCTCCTGATGAAGCAACCGATGAACAATCTGTTCTGCGAAACACGGTTAACCTGCTTATCATGTTTCTCAACAGATCAAGCATTTATAGTTTGTGTTGATGTTGATGGAATTTATGTTTTTATATCTTTTTTCTCTATGGGAAAATATCTTTTAAATTTGTATCATGAATAAAATCTGTTTTTTACATATTTAATTTTGGTGCTCATCAATCTGTGACAACTCCACATCCTTTAAAGTCCTGTCATTTGGAGCAAACTACAGGGAGGTTAATACAGGACTTCCCATGTTTTCTCCATGCTTTTTATGGTTTTACAGGATGAACATCAGAACCAGCCAGTAGCAGGGCTTCATCCTCTTTCAGTTTAAATGTAAAATGTTCACGTTTGACTCTGGAGTGTTATTTTCATATCCCACCCAGTTCAGAACAAAATCCAATGCATTTAGCAGACAGAAAAAGGAAAGTTACAAAATAATGGTATGTATTGTACATGGTCTTGCCGAGGTGTATTCTATGTTAGAAGAGTTAAAAGTTATTATTATCTGTGCTCCTAAAGGCTATGGGAGCTTGACTGCAGCACACTGATCTGAAAGAAGGACAGATGCTTGGAGATGCCTCTTTGCCCTGCCTCCCCCAGGTGACACAATCTAGAGGAAGTAAAGGAGCTGAACTGGTTTCACTTGTATTTGTTTAGTGCACACAACCAAATGGTTGGCTAACTCCAACTCTTTTGTTTAGTTTTCCAGCCATTCAGCACTGGGAGGCTCTGTAACCTACTCAACCATGCATCAAGGAGCTCTTGGAAATGATAAATGAAAAAGCTTTCTAGGGTTTTTTGGATTCCACATCTTAACCTATATTTGGAAATGTTTAAGATAGAAATAATTGATTATCGGAGCCTGTACCAATCTCACTAAAAGTATTGGGTATTTTTTCCTTTAGCTCGTTCAGAGCGGTTGAAAGTGTTATCTCAGTCTTCATTGCCTCCCTTAAGCCTCCCATGTAGACATTGCAGAATATAAAATTAATATCTGGGAAGTATTTTAGGGCTAAGTGTACCCATACTCTTTACAATCTGATCATAATTCAAATTATTTTACCTTTTGTATCACTTGACCCTTCCTATTAGATTTTAAGCTCTAATAAGTAAGGCCCTCAGATTCTTATTGAAATGTATTGTAAGTGTACTGCCCCCTCCACTTTGTAAAGTGCTGTGCAAACTGTTGGTGCTGTATAAATCCTGTACGATAATATGATAATACATATTTTATATTTTAATAATTCAGTTATTGCAACATGTATGTTTGAGTTTTAGTCAGATGTGGTTATTTTTTTTCAACTAAATTAAATAAAATATAGAATGGCCTAGTTGGCAAGGTTCATACATCCTATCACCATTTCTTTGTCATTTCACAGCCAGGTACCCCCAGAGTCACCCTAGTATGACAAATTACCTGTTGCACAGACATTGCTATATTTTCTATACTATCACATGTGGGGTTGTGTGCCTTGGGAGGAAAATTGGTGGTGGTAGAGCTGCAAAGAGAACCATTTTTTTTAAACCAATTAAGACACCTAGGCTATACATTCAGTAAGTCACTGCATATGAAGCTGGGTATTTCCTTGGCTGTCAGAGTGTGGAGATGAACTGAAAGGGAGAACCTGTGCTTGGATCATCCAAAAACCCAATAGCCAACAAACCCAACAGCCAATGAACCCAATGGCTAATTAAAGCAAGACTCAACCTTTATACTTCACTGATGATTAAACAATAAATAAATGAGCAAATAATTATTGATATAAAAGTGTATCTGAACTCAAAAGGTAAAGATCTGCAATCTGACTCAGGCAAAATGGACACATATAGATATTCCTCCTAAGATTGCAAATCTTTACCTTTTGAGTTCAGATACACTTTTTTATCTGAGTCTATGTAGCATCATAAAAATTCCACCGTTTGCCTTGAATTCCTTCTGATCTACATCAGCGTACTTCCTGTTATATGACTGCCTAGGTAATCTTGTTCTGTAGCCTAATACCTGTAAATGTGCAGTGTAAGATCATCTAAGGCGCTGCTGCTGCTCACTGCTAGTTTTACAAGCTTTGGAGTTAACTGTGTCACCGACACGTTGGTCACTGTTCTCTTGAGGACTTTCTGAATAGAGGTTGTACCTAACAACCTGCAGTGCAAAGATCAATTATATATAGTGCCTACATCCCAACAAATATTAGAACACATGTCCTGAAAGCAGGAAAAGGTTTACATTTAATAAAATTTAGAAGCCTAAATGTTTTTTTTCTTTAAAGAGTAACTCTACTTTTGTTGAGAAAAAAACATTCCCCTCTGGGTGATCTCTGTACATTGCAGGGATTTTAACAAACTTTGTTGCAGATTCCTACCTTTTGTTATTCTGAAGAAATCACTGTTTGTTCCTCTGTGCTGAATGGGTCTAATGGGAGTGGTTTCATAATTATCTATCAGTTGTGGCAGCTGCAGGGCTCTAGTGAGGAAATCTGCTGTGCCTGCATCCCTTTAGACATGTTCCTATTGGGAATATCTCACCAAAATAGACATTTTTATTGCAGGGGATGTCAGAAATCTGACTTGTATCTTAGGCAGACTTCTGGGAAAATTGGTGAGCCAATCACAGAAGCAGGAAATGATGTTTTTGGGGTGTGGTCAGTACACATTCTGTGTACAGAACACCTCCAGGTAGCCATATTGCATTGCATTTTCAGAAAATTACAACAGCTGCAGATTGCAAAGGTAGGTAATTTTTAATAACATTCAATTACAATATGAGTTGTGTCGCAATTGTATACACTATATTGTTTTTTCTTTATTTGCTATTTTTTTTTCCTCCACGAAGGTGGAGTTACCCTTTAAACCAGCGCAATGCCCCTCCATACCCTTGAGTGGTATTGTGAAGATGTATGACTATACCTGCCCTTTCCACTCGCTCCTTCATTCCTAGAAGCTGTACTGGCTTAGCTTCCATCAACAAAAAGTGCTCTATGAATAAAGAAGGTGCACCTCTACCTCCTTTACCCACCTGCCCTCCATTTATAGAGCACTTTTCTTTGATGGAAGCTACAGTACAGTTTCTATGAATGGAGGAGTGGGTGGGCAAAGTCAGCACTCTTCACAAGTGCCTATGACAGGTCCAGCAACTATATTAACCCCCACAGCACCGGTAGAATACCACTCTGAGGGTGTAGGGGGTGGGGGGAATAAATGATGGAAGATTTCAACTAAGCTCGCAGCTACCAGCACAAAGAACACTTCTCATTGAATATATGTATAGTTTTTTTTATAACAAACACCCTTTAATAGAGGGTTTTTACGCAATAGTTTAAAAATAATAGCAGTAATTCTTCAATGAGTATACATAAGGACTAAATGGAAGCTTCAACATTTGCCAGGTATTGTTTAATTTGCAACTGCTAGTAGGAGGTATTACAGATCATAGTGCTGTCAAAACTTCATACTACGTAGAGTATGTCTCAGCAGGAAAGTATTCTTGTTAAAGCAAATCCAAAGCACATTAGAAAGCATTCCTGTAGTTTAAGGTTGGTGGTGACGCACAGACACTTTTCTGTATTTTGTCAGATTGATCAGATATGAACACACAGAAAAGAGGTTTCAATGACCTGAGAGAGTATTCTATAGAGCACATGTAATGATGAATTCTTTCACCAAAGCACAGGTCATACCGCACAGAGAACAGCTAAAACATAGGAACTGTCACACGCTGAAAGGTAAATGCCATTAAATAGACACTTCCCGTGCTATGAGGGCTCCAAACAGTCTTTTAAAAAAAATGAAGTGTCCTCAAACAGTAAACGCAAGCAATGTCCATTTGCCAAGTACTGTCCTTTCATGACAGTTTTTGCCTAAAAGTACTGCTTTTAAAAAGATTGTCAGCTTTCTTGTAAAGGTGTAATTTCTTTGACCAGATGAAGCGAGTGGATATATGGAATATAAACTGTTAGTGCAAATTAAAAAAAATAAAAGTGTGTACAGTACTCAACATTGTTCTATGTAGTCCCTGCAAAGATTACGATTGCTTCCCCTTAAAGTCAGCATGGAATCACTGGACTAGGTCATGTCTGTTTTCTTAACCACTTAAGCCCTGGAAGATTTTACCTCCTTCCTGAACAGGGCCTATTTTGCGATTCGGCACTGCGTGATTTTAACGGACAATTGCGTGGTCGTGCGACGCTGTACCTAAATGAATTTGGCGTCCTTTTTTTCCCACAAACAGAGCTTTCTTTTGGTGGTATTTGATCACCTGTGCAATTTTTTGATCATGCGCTATAAACAAAAAAGAGCGTCAATTTTGCAAAAATAACAATATTTTTCACATTTTTTTATATGAAATTCCCCAAAAAAAAAAGGTAAAAATCAAAATGTAAAAAAAAAAGATTTTTGTCATTTTTGTTGTTTTTTTTTAACGCGTAATGGCGGCAATCTGCGATTTTTTTTTTTGCGGGACTGCGACATTGGAGCAGACAGATCGGACCCTTGACTGACATTTTTGACACTTTTGGAGTTACCAGTGACATTACTACAGTAATTAGTGCTATACATATGCACTGTTACTGTAAAAATTACACTGGCAGTGAAGGAGTTAACCCCTCCCTCTCCAATACAGTTAAGTGTTTCCTAGGGGCGTGATTCTAACTGTGATTGGCTGTGGCTTGATGTGTAAGAACAGTGATCAACGGTCCTACATAGTAGAACCGTTTGATCATCATTCTTACACAGGGGAGACTGACGGGCGGCTTTGTTTACACTAGCCGCCTGCCTTTCTCCCGCTGTCACAGACGATCGCGAGTGCCCGGCGGACATCGGGTCCTCCGGGCACACGCGCGGGGGGTCCGTGACCGCGCGGGAGCGCGCATCCGGCGGCGCGCGCTCGCTCCCAAAACCCTTACAGGCTAGCGACGTAGCCCTACGTCGCTTTGCCTGTGAGGGGCTGACTGCCGACGTAAATAGTCGTGCAGCAGTCGGCAAGTGGTTAAACCCCGTACACACTCTAAGAAAATTGGGAGAGCATTTTCATCTGAGGAACAATCATACGATTTTCTAATAGTTTGTACACAACATTTTCGAAAACCAATTCCGACCTTCTGAGCGAAAGGTTCTGAATAGACAAACATCAAAATATTTCTCGTACGGGAACAGAACAAATGATTTAGTGTGTACCATTTTCTTAAGATTTTGTACAAGAAATATCAAATACAATAGACTGCACATGATCGGAAACAACAAATAACAACAAAAAAGCCTTTGTCGTACATTATTTCAATCCTCGGTTCCGACTTGCTGTGAAACATCAAGAAAAACTGGCCGATCATTCGCCAAAATTTCTCATAGTGTGTAGGGGGCATTACTTGGAATTTCACCCAATACCAGTGTAGTAGCTTTTACATACAGTGCCTTGAAAAAGTATTCATAACCAACATTTTGTCATGTTACAACCAAAAAAATGAATGTATTTCATTGGGATTTTATGTGATAGACCAACACAAAGTGGCACGTAATTGTGACGTGGAATGAAAATGATAAATGGTTTTCCAATATTTTTACAAATAAATATGTGAAAAGTGTGGTGTGCATTTGTATTCAGACCCCTAGAGTCAATACTTTGCAGAACCACCTTTCGCTGCAATTACAGTTGCAAGTCTTTTTGGGGATGTCTCTGCTAGCTTCTAGAGAGTGAAATGTTTGCCCATTCTTCTTTGCAATAAGCTTAAAGCGGAGTTCCACCTAAAACAAAAAAAAAATACCCCCGGGACAGTCAGGGCTAGTGCATTCCACAATGGATAGTCTCTGAACTGTCCCGGGTTGCACTTACCTTTTAGAAGAAATACTTACCTTGAAAATGTATTGTCCAGCGCTGCCATCTCAGGTGTGGGCAGCTGAAGCCAGCGCGATCCTCTTCTGCATCCTCTTCCGTCCTCTTCGGTCCCACGATGCACTGCACCGGCCCCGCCGTCACTTCCGGGGCTGCAGCGTCATCCCTGCACAGCTTCTGGGCATGCCCAGAAGCTGTTTAGCAAGGTATGATGCGCCAGCCCCGGAACTGATGTCAGGGCCGGTGCAGGCACATTGATTCCTGGGAGCGATGACGCTCAGCTCCCAGGAATCATTGCAAGCCAGGAAGTGACGACGTGGCCGCCGAGGGAGGAAGAGGAAGTAAGGTAAGTATATTATCTTCTAAAACAAGGTAAATAAAAAAAAAAAAATTGCGATTATCCATTTGTTTTTCAGGTGACCCTAGGCAAGAAGATGGACCGAAGTTACATTTTAGGGTGGAACTCCACTTTAAGCTCTGTCAGATTGGATGGAGAGCGTCTGTGAATAGCAATTTTCATGTCTTGACACAGATTCTCAATTGGATTTAGGTCTAGACTTTGAGTGGGCCATTCTAACACATGAATATGCTTTGATCTAAACCATTCCATTGAAGCTCTGGCTGTATATTTAGGGTCGTTGTCCTGCTGGATGGTGAACCTCTGCCCCAGTCTCAAGTCTTTTCCTGACTCTAACAGGCGTTCTTCTAAGTTTGCCCTATATTTGGCTCCATCCATCTTCTCATTAACTCTTACCAGGTTCTCTGTCCTTGCTGAAGAAATGCATCCCCACAACATGATGCTGCCACCACCATGTTTAATGGAGGGGATGGTGTGTTCAGGGTGATGTGCAGTGTTAGTTTTCTGCCACACATAGCGTTTTGCTTTTAGGCCAAAAAGTTCAATTTTGGTCTCATCTGACTAGAGCACCTTCTTCCACATGTTTGCTGTGTTCCCTACATGGCTTCTTGCAAACTGCAAACAGGACTTCTTATGGCTTTCTTTCAACAATGGCTTTCTTCTTGCCAATCCTCCATAAAGGCCAGATTTGTGGAGTATACGACTAATAGTTGTCCTATGGACAGATTCTCCCACCTGAGGTGTGGATCTTTGCAGCTCCTCCAAAGTTACCATGGGCCTCTTGGCTGCTTCTCTGATCAATGCTCTGCTTACCCGGCATGTCAGTTTAGGTAGACGGCCTTGTTTTAGTAGGTTTGTAGTTGCATACTGTTTGAGATGTTCAAAGTTTTTATTTTTTAATTTTTTTTATAACTCAACCCTGCTTTAAACTTCTCCAAAACTTTATCCCTGACCTGTCTGCTGTGTTCCTTAGCCTTCATGATGCTTTTTGTTCACTAAGGGTCTGTAACACAGAACAGCTGTATTTATACTAAAATTAAATTACACACAGGTGGACTTTATTTGGGTGATTTCTGAAGGCCATTGGTTCCACTAGATTATAGTTAGGGGTATGAGAGTAAAGGGGTCTGAATACAAATGCAAGCCACACTTTTCAGATATTAATTTTTCTAAAAAAAACTTTGAAAACCATTTATCATTTTCCTACCACTTCACAATTATGTGCCAATTTTTATTCATCTATTACATAAAATCCCCAAGAAATACATGTACATCTTTGGTTGTAACATGACAAAATGACGAAATTTCAAGGTGTATGAATACTTTTTCAAGGCACTATATGTAATAAATACCACAAATTGATCAGGCACCAGTTGGAGGTGAATTACTAGGAGGGGCTAATGTAGCAGCACTGTTGATCCTAGCAGCTGGAGACACCCCCTGGGGGCAGTAACTGTAAAACAAAAATCTGTATAGTGCTTGGGACAAGGCTGTGAGTGTCATGGGTATTGTAACACTTCTATTCAAGCAACAGTTTTGAAAAGTCAAAATCCACTAGAGCCAATATGATAAATCAGTTTATTGAACCTATGAGTCACATAGGAGACCCATAAAACAATAAGTTGGTTGAATAAAATAGTTGCTATAAAAAGACCTGGCTGGTACCAGATCCGCCATTAGTTGGATAACAACCAGTGGCTGAGTCAGCCTACTTGCCAACATGTGGAGATGTGAAGGATGGGTACTCAGCTGGGGCAGGATTGCTGTAACAATGCCACTGATCTAGGCACACTCACAGGGACATGGGAGATCATGGGCTTCTGTAGCAGCGACCGCCACTAGTGGCACTGATAGTGAGTGTGAACAGAGAAACCTGCAGTGTTCACTCCTTGGGGACACTGCATCTGATAGATGAAATTAGCCTCGGACTTGCCCCTAACATCTCCATCAAGGTTTTTAACCCTTATAGATCCTACTAGATAGTCACCTAGAGCAATAATTCCTATTAAAAAAAAGTTTATTTTCATATGTGCTTAAATAAAAAGGGGAAACAGAGTATTAAATAAAACTCCAGAAGTAATGGGCCAAAATGTACAAAAAACATCCACACTGTAAAAAATCTATAACCAGATTGCTATATACAGTAAATATAAATAATTGTGCATGGATACCAGTATAATCCCCCAATTTAGGAATAGGAGCTAATTGATCCCTTAAATTTGTGCTTCTGAGGTTAAACCATATAGCATAATCAGGGGCATAATGAAAAAAATGAATACAATCAAAAATGTATAAATAATTACAAATAAAATTAAATAGCACTAAAATTATTATTAATTAAAAAAAATGAATTAAAAAAAAATAATAATAAAAGGATTGTATAAAAAAAATGAAATAATAAGGTTTAGGACAACTACGTGTATCTAAAACCAGAGAAAATCAGAAAAGAAAAACAAAAACGAAGAAAGCAGAAAATGAGAGAAAACACTTAATGGGCTCCAATTCCTCGTTCCAACCATTGGACAACAAAGTATTTAACTTAAAAATCCAGAATACTTCCCTCTTACAAAGCAGGGAAAATATTTAATTCTCGGTTAATGTCCTATTTGAGATATATTCGATCGCCAATACTTCTAAACATTTGATGTCCTTGTTATGATGTAACAGAAAATGTTGAGGCAGACTGTGCTCATTGCATCCCTTTTGGATGAACCTCCTGTGTTCATCCACTCATTTCCGTAGTGTGTGCATGATGCAACCAACATACAATAAGTTGCAGGGGCACTGGAGTACGTACACTACATATTTGGACGAGCAGTGAACTGCTTTATGGTGAAAAGTTGACCATTATTCCTAGAGAAACTAGATTTACCATGAGAAATAAACTGGCATGTTAAACATCCCCTCTTACGGCACTGTAATATACCAGTACTATGGTCAAAATAGGACCAGATAGCCATAGAATTAATTTTTTTCTGGGATTTTAATTTACTTGGGACGATAGTATTTTTGAGGGTTTTGGCTCTTCTAAAGGTGACCTGAGGAACTGATGGTAGGGAATCTGCTAATTTGGAGTCTAATTGTAGGGTATTACAATGTTTACAGATTATCGGTGTGATCTTTTTGTATTTGTCATTATAGCCTGAGACAAATCTAGCTGTATTTTTTCTTTTTTATTTTCTCTGTTTTATGTGTGTTTTTAGAGCTGAGAGACAAAGGAGATGCATGTTTATGATAGGCATCCCTTAGTAATGTTCCAGGGAAGCCTTTTTCCAAGAACTTGTTAATGAGGATCTGACCTTGCCTTTCATAGTCCTCTGTTTTGGAACAATTACGGTGTAGCCTATGAAACTGTCCCCCTGTAATATTATTGCACCATGAGGCGTGATGGCAGTTTGAATAGTGTAGATAGGAGTTGCTGCTAGTTGGTTTGCAGTGCTTTTTGGAGATGATGTTGCCATGTATATGTGATAGCTCCAGGTCCAAAAAGTCTCATTTGTCAGGATCCACTACATGTGAGAACTGTAGGCCGAGCTGGTTGTAATTACAATGGGATATGAAGGAGGTAAATAGCTCCACATTCCCTTTCTAGATGAGCAATACATCATCGATGTACCTGCCACAGTACACGATGTGTCGAGCGAAGGGGTTATGGTTCCAGATGGATAATTCCTCCCAGAATCCCATTGTAATGTTGGCGTAGCATGGTGCAAATTTACACCCATAGCTGTGCCTTGTAGTTGTAATACCCTTACCATTTGTATCACCTTCCTCTCCCTTTAGACTGTAAGATCCATGGGCAGGGCCCTCCTATTACTTCTGTACTGCTTTGTATTGTAATTGTACTGCTCCCCTCTCTACATTGAAAATTGTTGGATAAATCCTGAATAATAATAATAATCTGTTTCTTTTATCATCCAAATTTTTTTTTTTTCATCTAAAATAAATGTGGAACATTTTTGTAAAGCTGCAGCTTATACGTTTTCAAAGATTTACCCTATTTATGAAGCATGCTTGCTATTATTTGCCCATTATTTTGATTTCCCATCCTACAATGGGAAATTCAGGTCTTTGCAACATGCTGATTGTGATTTTATCAATAATTCACTATTCATTCAAATTCCTCTCATACTTATTGACATGCTGGTAGTCTAATTGGTGGACCATAAATTGTAAGCTACCTCAAGGGCAGGGGCTGTGAATGTTCAACATGTAAAGCATACAAATTGTTGGCACCCCCTTCCCTGAGTCAACCATTATCTCTGCACCCAATCCACCTCCGAGCACCGTTCCTTGTCCCTGCCCCCTACCCTCCACTCAATAGACCACACGGCAGCGATAGATCCCCCCAGCAGAAACAGACACCCTCAGCAACAATATAGCCTCCCCAGTAACAGTACACCCCATCGCCAACAATATATCCCCCCAGCAGCGACCCCTGCTAGCAACAACAGATTCCCCAGTAATCAGCATCAATAGACCTTCCAGCAGCAAGCAATAATAGACATCCCCCAAACAGTAGATTTGCCCCAGCAATAATAGACCCAAAAAGCAACAGTACACCCCATTAGCAGCAATGGATCCCCCAGCAGCTCGCATCAAAAGACCCTCCAGCAGCCAGCAACAGTAGACATCCTCCAAAACTGTTGATTCCCCCAGCAACAATAGAGCCCCCACCAGAAACAACAGACACCTCTGCAACAGTAGATACTCCAAGCAACAATAGACCCCCCCTCCCCAACAACACTAACCCACCTCCCCCGCCCAGCAAAAATAGATTCCCCAGTAGCCAGCATCAATAGACTCTCCAGCATGCCCAAGCACCCCTTCCCAGTAGATATATTCAGTGCAGGAATTGCCGGAACTGCATATCACTTTGTTGTGGCTTAAAAAAAACACCTTGGTCAGCACTATATACTGTAAATACCTAAAACTGAGTTGGTTTTGAACTTACAGATGTCATCTGCAATACCCCTGGGAGGGAAAGAAATAACAAGGCAGGGTGCTGTGATATTTTCAAGAAGCTATGTACAGAACCCTGCTAGACCCTCCCACCAGTCATTATCATCTTGCATTGCATAGAGAAGCACAGAGACCTAATGATGACATGACATAAAGTCTAAAAAGGTAAGCAATGAAAACAGAAAGGTTTGTCAATAATATATTAATGAAGGGAAAACGAGGAACAAAGCAAGGACAAATATAAGCAAATTAAACTTTGGCTTCAAAATCTAAAAAGTCATGATCTTCATTCAGACTGAAAAATATATTTACCTTTACGGTTTACATATAAAATTCTCCATTTATTCATTTTTAATTTAGCTGTCTTCTAATGATTAATCTGCTGCCTACACTAGTTTTAAGTTGCACTAGCACCGGAGAAAAGATAAACATATAACCAACACACACATGTGTGTAATTGAATATATTTTATGTGATTTTCTCTGAATGGATCTAGTATTTCAAAGCAAAAATATCAGAGAAGGTGGTGGGAAGTGGTTTCCTTCCAAATATATTGAGAAAGTCAGACCTGATTGGAATAAATCACAGTCGTGTGGCTGGTACGGAGCAAGAGAGTTCAATAAATAAAACCTCTATGGAAAATCTTCCAAGTTATTTTTAAAAAAAGCATGTCAGTTCTTTTTTTTTTTTTTTTTTTTTTTTTTAAGGGCCCTCTTTATTCTTTCAGATGATGGCTCGGGCGGATATATGAGCTGAGAAGGGACCGCTCTATATTTGTTATTGTCATTTTTATCATCAAAAGTTCAATGCTCTGGCAAAACTTCAGATGCTTTTTCCAGTGATCCATCAGCAAGTTAACATTTTCAGACACTTACAGAGCAGACGTGAAATCTTTTCTACCAATGTCAGCATGAGTAAAGCCATTAAACCCAGCTCCCCTCTCACTGCGCTCTTAATGTATGGATGATGCATTTGGCTGTGTTCAGCTGCCCAAGCCATCAGAAGGAGATGTCAAAACTTTGGAAGAAGTCAAGATAAACATCATCTTCTCTTTGCTTTATAGTCTAGTTGTCCTATTGTAGCACACACATTTTTATTTTTATTATTTATATATATATAAATTTACATTTTTATATATTTTATTTTTATATATATATTAAAAAAATTATATATACGGTGTATATACAGTGTGTGTATGTATATATATATATATATATATATATACACTGTGTATATAGATAGATAGATGATAGATTAAAGCTGATCTCCAGATATGATCAATCTTTATTGCGTAGCTACATTGGGCCAGGTTGGACCAATGTACAGTGGGGGAAGAAAGTGTTTGATCCCCGGCTGATTTTGAACATTTGCCCACTGACAAAGAAATGATCAGCCTATAATTTTAATGGTAGGTTTATTTTAACAGTGAGAGACAAAATAACAACAGAAATATCTATTTCAAAAACTTTATAAATTGATTTGTACTTTAATGAGTGAAATAAGTATTTGACTCCTTCGCAAAACATGACTTAGTACCTGGTGGCAAAACCCTTGTTGGCAATCACAGACATCAGACGTTTCTTGTAGTTGGCCATCAGGTTTGCACACATCTCAGGAGGGATTTTGTCCCACTCTTTGTAGATCCTCTCCAAGTCATTAAGGTTTCGAGGCTGACGTTTGGAAACTCAAACCTTCAGTTTCCTCCACATATTTTCTATGGGATTAAGGTCTGGAGACTGGCGAGGCGACTCCAGGACCTTAATGTTGTTCTTCTTGAGCCACTCCTTTGTTGCATTGGCCGTGTGTTTTGGGTCATTGTCATGCTGGAATACTCTTCCACGATCCATTTTCAATGTCCTGGCTGAGGGAAGGAGGTTCTCACCCAAGATTTGACTGTACATGGCCTCATCCATCGTCCCTTTGATGCAGTGAAGATGTCCTGTCCTCTTAGCTGACAAACACCCCCAAAGCATAATGTCTCCACTTCCATGTTTGATAGTGGGGTGGGAGGGGTGTTCTTGAGGTCATAGGCAGCATTCCTCCTCCAAACATGGCGAGTTGAGTTGATGCCAAGGGGCTCAATTTTGGTCTCATCTGGCCACAACACTTTCACCCAGTTCTCCTCTGAATCATTCAGATGTTCATTAGCAAATTTTAGATGGGCCTGTACATGTGCTTTCTTGAGCAGGGGGACCTTGCGGGCATTGTAGGATTTCAGTCCTTCATTGCATAGTGTGTTACCAATTGTTTTCTTGGTGATTATGGTCCAAGTTGCCTTGAGATCCTTGACAAAATTCTCTGGTGTAGTCCTGGGCTGATTCCTTACCGTTCTCATGATCATTGAAACTCCATGAGGTGAGATCTTGCATGGAGCCCCAAAACCAGGGAGACTGACAGTTATTTTGTGTTTCTTCTATTTACGAATAATCACACCAACTGTTGTCACCCTCTCACCAAGCTGCTTAGCAATGGTATTTTTTCCCCATTCCAGCCTCGTGTATGTCTACAATCTTTTCCCTGACATCCTTGGGCAGCTCTTTGGTCTGGGCCATGGTGGAGAGATTGGAATCTGATTGATTGCTTCTGTGGACAGGTGTCTTTTATAGGGGTAACAAGCTGAAATTAGGAGCACTCCCTTTTAGGAAAGTGCTCCTAATCTCAGCTTGTTGCCTGTATAGAAGACACCTGGGAGTCAGAAATGTGGTTTTCTGGATATTTTTGTTGTTATTCTCTCACTGTTAAAATAAACCTACCATTAAAATTATAGACTGATCAATTTTTTGTTAGTGGGAAAACCTCCAAAATCACAGGGGTTCAAATACGTTTTTCCCTCACTGTAAATATGAATATATCATATCTGAGGGATCTCTGTGGAAGCCAGCAATCAATGTAGCAGTACTAGTACAGTGATAGCAATGAAAAACAGTATATACAGTCATATTTATATAGCCTCTCGGCACTCATGTGCCAAGAGGCTATATAAATATTACTGTATATACTGTACCTGCGCTCAAATCCCATTAGCTTCTACATGTATATAATCCATCAGGTGCTAAAGGGGTGTGACCACATTATAACACTTAAAGTCCTTTATGAAACCTCTGCACACTGCTACAGTGGGGATCGAAAGTTTGGGCACCCCAGGTAAGAATTTGTATTAATGTGCTTAAAGAAGCCAAGGAAAGACGGAAAAATCTCCAAAAAGGCATCAAATTACAGATTAGATGTTTTTATAATATGTTGGACGAGAAGGCCTGGCTCGCAGTCTCCACTCTAATTTATTGAAAAAGTGTTCTATTGAGTTGCGGTCAGGACAGTCAAGTTCCTCAACCCCAAACTCGCTCATACGTGTCTTTATGGGCCTTGCTGTGTGCACTGGCCCAAATCATTTGGTGGAGGGAGGATTATGGTAAGGGGTTGTTTTCAGTGTGGGGTTGGGTTTGGCCCCTTCGTTCCAGTAAAGGGAACTCTTAAGATGTCAGCATACCAAGACATTTGGACAATTTCATGCTCCCAACTTTGTGGGGACAGTTTGGGGGACACCTTGTTATTCTAACATGATTGCGCATTGCGCAACTTGTTCCCCCTGTTGTCAGTATTCAGTGGTGCAGCCCCAGGAAAGAAAGAAATAAAAAGAGAGAAAGAAAGAAAGAAAGAAAGAGAGAGAAAGAAAGAAAGAAAGAAAGAGAGAGAGAGAGAGAGAGAGAGAGAGAGAGAGAAAGAGAGAAAGAGAGAAAGAAAGAAAGAAAGAAAGAAAGAGAGAGAGAGAGAGAGAGAGAAAGAGAGAAAGAAACAAAGAAAGAAATAGAGAGAGAGAGAGAAAGAAAGAGAAAGAAAGAGAAAGAAAGAAAGAGAGAAAGAAAGAGAGAGAAAGAAAGAAAGAAAGAGAGAAAGAAAGAAAGAGAGAGAAAGAAAGAGAGAAAGAGAGAAAGAAAGAGAGAAAGAGAGAAAGAAAGAGAGAAAGAAAGAGAGAAAGAAAGAAAGAGAGAGAGAAAGAAAGAGAGAAAGAGCGTTCCTGCTGTGGAAAACGTACAGGAATGCCGTTGCCATGAGTTCCTGCAGGACCCCAGCCCTGAGTTTAACGGTCACAAAGTATAATGTACTAACTTTTGGGACCACATCTTAAAAAACATCTTAGAAAACAAACCGCTTTGTAGTAAATTTGAATCACTCTATGGAGCTTAAACAACCTTTTTTTTTTAGCAAAGAAGAATATCAGTGTGCAAAATCATAAAAAGTGAGCCCCACTGAGACAAGATGGAAGACCAAAGTTCAATACCTGGTGACGCATCTTGCATGGGCAATGTACTTTAAGCTAAATTTGGAATTTGCCTAAATTCGGAAACATGAACAAAATAAAAATATACTGTACATCTGACAATGCAGTTAACATGTAAAAAAAAAGAAAATAAAAAATGTTAGCTTTGCATTCTGCAATACTGTATATGCAAACACAACTTTATGACAGCTATACTTGTTTGATACATTGCTGTGGCATTTAAAATGCTTCTTTAGAGAAAAATTACAGACATCAAAGAAAACCACATCCATAAGATTTTGTATGTGAAAATATATTTTGCTTGCAAAAAAATAAATGGTTATTGTTGACGGATCTTTGTTTGGCTAGACCAAGTTAAAAAGCATAAGGGTCCTATTCATTTATGAATGGCCACATTTTATCTGAGGAGCTGCCAACATTTGCAGCACTTTCAAATAAAAATAGTAGTAATAATAATAATTTAAATAATAACAACGGTAATGGCTATTGTATTTTCAAATGTTTTGTCTACAGTAAAAATAAGGCATAGTATCAGCGTTACAAAGCAAAGTAAAGTAAACATTTAAAGATTTGGATGCCAAGATGTCAGATGATTTTCATATTAACCACTTCTGGACCAGAAGGTTTTACCCCAATAATAACCAGGCCATTTTTTGCGGTTCGGCACTGCGTTATTTTAACTGACAATTGCGCGGTCATGTGACGCCATATCCAAATAAAATTGATGTCCTTTTTTCCCCACAAATAGAGATTTCTTTTGGTGGTATTTGATCACCTCTGCGGTTTTGTTTTTGTATTTTTTTTTTGCGCTATAAACAAAAAAAGAGCGACAATTCTGAAAAAAATCGGCAGACCACCCTTCTGTTTCCACGGAGAGCGATCCCGGGTGCCCGGCAGTACGCACGAACCCCCACTAGCTGTCCTGCGGAACAACCTTCAGGTACGTAGTTTCGTGGGACAGAGCCAACCTGCCACAGTATAAGTACAGCGGCTGGTCGGCAAGTGTTTAAACATGGCTTCTCTCTACATCTCTCAGGAATTTCATCCACTAATAGATATGATGAGGTGGAAGTATAAAAAAGAACATGAAAAAGATAGTTTAGGCTGAACTCCAACAAAACAGCTAAGTGTGCAGATAAAATACAAAGGAGGAGCTGTTTTATCTGCCTCTCTCTTCTGCAAATAAGAAATGGAACTAGGTCTTGTGCCATCTCTAGTCTGTGACTGGATAGATAAAGAGGTTGTAAACCTCAGAAAAAAAAATTAAAAAAAGAAAAACCTGAAAGAAAAAAGCATAATGTGCTAGTATGCATCGCATACGAGCTCATTATGAAATACTTACCTTAGAACGAAGCCCCCGCCGTGCCGCATGCTCACCGGTAACACAGCAGACATGTTCGGGCATCCCGCTTCCTGGTTCATGTCCTCCAGCCATCTGATTGGCCAGAGGCGCGATGACATCACTCCCGTGCATGCGTAGGGGAGCCGCCGTTCACGGCACGGGTGGCCATTCCTTCAGAGCGCATGCGCCAATGACGTCATTGGCTGCATGCAATGTAAATATCTCCTAAACAGTGCAAGTTTAGGAGATATTTACATAGGCTTATCTGTAGGCACAAGTTATTAGGTGGGTTTACAACCTCTTTAAAAAAAATCAGCAGGCGGATGAGCTCATCTCTGCTCTCCTCTTCTCTCTGCACGATGCTGTCTATTGGATTACAAGAGGCTGATAACAATGGAAATGTAGCTGCTTATACTCACTGCGTTAAAAAAAAAAAAATACACTTTTCACTGAACACACAAAAGGGGGAAAACAGAGAGGAAAGGGGGTGGAGGCACAAGTAAAGGAACAAGGAAGGGAGAATAAAGGGAACAGAATACAGGAAAGGTTAATTGGGAAAGAAAACAAAGCAGAGTTTAGAAAATGGTTGGAAAGGAGACAAAGTGGTGATGGGAAGGGAAAGAAAAAGAGTCTAGAATAAATCTGTCAGGACCCAGGCCTGAACCTGCAACCTCTGCTGTGTCTGGTGGTGTCTCTTCCTTCCTGGGATGCTGGACAGCTCTCTGCACAATTGATGGAATGATCCTGCTTTTAACCATGTTCTCTTGAACCTTGAACCCTTTGCTCCTCCCATGTACGTCTTGTTTTAGCCATGCCTTTGCACATCCTGTTTGCAATATTATTGTGCTCTCTCCAGCCAATATCTTGATCTTGTTACTCCTGCTACTCTCTGTTTTTCCACTACCATTTGTTACTGACCTTTGGCTTGTTCCTCGACTTTATTTCTGCTTGATCCCAACTTGCAACCATGTGTTACTGACCTTTGGCTTGTTTACTGACTATGCTTCTGCTTGATCCGTACCTGCTATATCTGCTATTGGACCCCGGCTTGCTCACCTAAACCTGAGGAGTTCTGGTGAACACTGGTGAGTGATTAGACTTTCCACCTCGGGTCAGCCTGTGTCACCTGTCAGGGTGACCCGATGCTGTACTTAGCTACTGGTCTCCAAACCTAAATGTAACACCACCTTCAGGGCACTTTCACACGGGCTGACAAACCCGATGCATCTCTCAGTTTTTCATCTGATTTTATCCTGTCCATTAAAAACAGAGGAATGGGGATCCGTTCCCATTAATCTGACAGATCAGATTGGATCGGAAGGCAGTCGGTGTAAATGGACAGAAGGCCTTAGAGGAGAGTGGGCTGTGTCTGTGTCTGCTCTGCATAGGCAGACTGGAAAAGGATCAGCCATTCCCCTACTCAATGGGGATTAGCAGACAGATTCCCCGCTGAGCTGGCAGACTCCGACGGAGCCCGTCTCGTGTGGTAGGGGTCTTATCTGCACCCCAAATAACTGAACACAAGGCAGAGAGAGAGATCTGCGTGTCCACACCTTATTATCAAATGTGGTGAAATAGCAATTCCTTTTTCTCGGAAGAAGAGAGTACAAACAAATGTTATATAAATATATATAAAACAATATTTTATCTTCTGAATGTAATTATTTGTTAAGGCCCCAATCACACAGGGGCGATCCGACTTCAGGGGGCGACCTCCGAGGTCGCGGTGCGAGCAGCGTGCCGCGACCTCGGAGCGGCCGCCACGGACTTCATAACATTGAAGTCTATGGCGGTCGCCTCCGGGTCGCCCCAAAGAAGCTCCGGACCCTTTTTCTAAGTCGGAGCGACTTGTGTTGCTCCTATTAGAACGAGTCCGCAGCTTCCCTATGGAAGGCGACCTACGGCGACCTGTGAGGCAACCAGGTCGCCTCACAGGTCGCCTTAGTGTGAACGGGGACTAAAATGTTAAGTTGAGTTCCTTGTTTGTAAACAATTCAGTAGTAGTGAAGCAATATAAAGAAGGCCACACACACTCATCCACCAACCAGGTAATGAGCCATGTGTAGCCCCTGATCCATAGTGCTCCTCTGTCTGGCAGGGATGGGCTACTACTATTGTAGCTGCCACATATCTCCCCTTCCCTTCTGGAGCTGTTAAAGACTCACCAGTGAGAAGAGAGAGAACTCAGTAGTCAAGTTGAAAATGGAAAAAGCGGAAGAAGCTCAGTGTTCCATAGCGGGCAAAGTGGTGGCAACAGTCTTTTGGGATTCTGAGGGTGTGCAGCACTGTTGCCATCATTTTGCCCACTGATGGAACACTTCGAGCCTCCTTTTTTATTCTACTTTCTCCATTTTCAACTTGAGTAAGGAAGGTGCCAACAGTTTGCCAAGAGCACAATAAAACCCTATAGTGTTCCATGAGCCATCTTCAGCGCTGAACATCCAGAAGAGAGGCTTGGTGCACTGATAAAGTTTCATGTCTGTGTGATCCTTGCTTCCGTGTTGGGCCGTGAACTTTTCAGACTACCCTCATATAGCAATAAACTTCAATAAATATAAATAAATCACAGAAGGAAATCTGATGAATGTTTTTTCTCTGAGCTCACAACATCCCTTTTTATTCTGTTTAATCAGACTAGCAACATTCATTCACATTATCACACCATCTGGTTTACCAATGCCTTGTGCCGTATACCATTAGCATTTCACTTGGATTTTATCATGGAGGCAATAGTTCAAAGGAGGATAAAGCAGTCAGTATAAAGGGCTCTGGAAACATATGTTCAGGTAATGGGGACATGAGTTATTGTGGCAGGTCAAACTAATGAAGTGACTGGGCTCCACATCACAAGTCACTTTTATGTCAAAAAATTATGAAATATTGCAAATCTTGTGCTGGATTACCGATTTTCCAGTATCATTAGTTTATGTAACATAAATCTATTATTAAAATGTTTTTATTATGACATTGTAATGTATAAAGCATGCACCGGATAATCTAACCTGAACTTACATTATTGCGCAGATATGTCCAAATGTTGATGAACTACTCTACTGGAATAGTTATACAAAAATGGAAGACACTATAAAACAGTTACAGGCAAGGACCACTGATGTTCAGATTATAGCAAAAAGAGAGCCACTTTGTAATCTTGCAGTCATCACAGGAAAAGGAAGTGCTAACCCCACTGATTCCACATTTTATTTCAGTGACTTCAGGCAATTACATCAATGTTCTTCAGCTGGTGGCATTCTCCAGCCTAAAGTGGTTCTAATGCCTAAACTTTTTTTAACCTTAATGCATTCCTTGCATTAAGGTAAAAAATGTTTAGGCATTTAGGCATCAGCATTCCCCCCCCCCCCTCCCCCATAATTACCTGAACCTTCATTCAAGCCAGCACTGTGTTCATCTCTCCCCTCACTTCTGGGTCTCACTGGCTTTGCTGGGGCACCAGGAGCCATTGTCTACCATTGTTGTCAATAAAAGCCAGTGATGAGGAATCAGGGTTGAGTCCTGTTGTCTGTGTCAATAGGGCTCGGGAGCGAGCATGCACAACTGCCCCCATGGGAAGTGGCTTTCCATGGGGCACTGGACAGAGAGGAGGAGCCAGAAACACCAGTGCGGGAGCCAAGAGGGTCCAGGGCCACTCTGTGCAATTCCATTGAAAAGGTAAATATTGACATGTTTGTTATTTATTTATTTTTTTACCTTTACAATCACTTTAAAGAGGAGCTCCAGTCTCCTGTGTAAAAAAAGAATTAATTAAAAATTAAAATGAAAAATCAGCAGCTACAAAAACTGTCACTGCTGACTTTTAACAAAATACCACTCACCTGTCCTATGATCCAGCGATGGGCTCACCCCAGCCGTTTTCCCCTACTGTCATCTGACCCCAGTGACGGCATCAGAATTGTGGGAACCTGGCTGTGACAGCTTAAGGCTTCACAGCTGGGTGCCCACTGCACATTGTGAATGGTCCCTCATTTTTTTGGGACCTGTCACATGTCCCAGGAGACTGCGGAGTGGGGGAGGACAATGTCTGCTATCACCTAGCTGGTCAGAGTGGAAGTGGGAGTGGGTACCTGCTTTACAGGTTGCCACTGGAGTCCTTTTCCACTCCTCCATGACAACGTCACGGAGCTGGTGGATGTTAGAGACCTTGCACTTCTCCACCTTCCATTTGAGGATGCCCCACAGATACTCAATAGGGTTTAGGTCTAGAGACATGCTTGGCCAGTCAATCACCTTTACCCTCAGCTTCTTTAGCAAGGCAGTGGTCATCTTGGAGGTGTGGTTATGTTGGAATACTGCCCTGCAACCCAGTCTTCGAAAGGAGGGGATCATGCTCTGCTTCAGTATGTCACAGTACATGTTGGCATTCATGGTTCCCTCAATGAACTGTAACTCCCCAGTGCCGGTAGCACTCATGCAGCCCCAGACCATGACACTCCCACCACCATGTTTGACTGTAGGCAAGACACACTTGTCTTTGTACTCCTCACTTGGTTGCCGCCACATACGCTTGACACCATCTGAACCAAATGAGTTTATCTTGGTCTCATCAGACCACAGGACATGGCTCCAGTAATCCATGTGCTTAGTCTGCTTGTATTCAGAAAACTGTTTGCAGGCTTTCTTGTGCATCATCTTTAGAAGAGGCTTCCTTCTGGGATGACAGCCATGCAGACCAATTTGATGCAATGTGCGGTGTATGGTCTGAGCACTGACAGGCTGACCCCTTCAACTTCTGCAGCAAAGCTGGCAGCACTCATACGTCTTTTTCCCAAAGACAACCTCTGGATATGAAGCTGAGCATGTGCTCTCAACTGCTTTCGTCGACCATGGGGAAGCCTGTTCTGAGTGGAACCTGTCCTGTTAAACCGCTGTATGGTCTTGACCACCGTGCTGCAGCGTTGTTTCAGGGTCTTGGCAATCTTCTTATAGCCTAGGCCATCTTTATGTAGAGCAACAATTCTTTTTTTCAGATCCTCAGGGAGTTTTTTGCCATGAGGTGCCATGTTGAATTTCCAGTGACCAGTATGAGAGAGTGAGAGCGATAACATTACATTTTACACACCTGTTCCCCATTCACACCTGAGACCTTGTGACACTAATGAGTCACATGACACCGGGGAGGGAAAATGGCTTATTGGGCCCAATTTGGACATTTTAACTTAGGGGTGTAGTCACTTTTGTTGCCAGCAGTTTAGACATTAATGGCTGTGTGTTGAGTTATTTTGAGTGGACAGCAAATTGACACTGTTATACAAGCTGTACACTCACTACTTTACATTGTAGCAAATTGTAATTTCTTCAGTGTTGTCACATGAAAAGATATAATAAAATACTTACAAAAATGTGAGGGGTGTACTCACTTTTTTGAGTTACTGTACCACTAAAGGCTGGAGTTTGACAGTAAACAAAAACCAAGTCCTGTCCATGTCCTGCTGTTTCTTTTCCCCCACCTCTCTAGGATCTTTATGCAGCTGAGAACAAAGGTTAAGTGATTGTGTCTTTTTTTTGTTTTCATATGTATACGCAAATGTTTTCCTTTCATTTCAATTTTAAACTTAATGGGTTGTTTTACATGGTGAGGGTTCACATATACTTCAAATGTGCAAATTATGGATAGGCTTTTTTTAATTAACTTTAAATTAATTTAAAACTTTTTAACTTGGGAACTGCAAACTTATCTTTTTATTTGCAAGAATTTTAAATTAAATAAAGTGACTTTGCTGCAATAATTCTGAGGCGATTTATTAAAAACTGCCTTCTGAATCTGGGCGCGGCTGCCACTGTTCAGTTAAAGCAAGCACTTTTATCTGACTGTTTACTGGTGGCCCAGGTGTTTATTTAAAGTTTTTGAATAAGTGTTGTACGTATAATCCCAGACTTCCTCTGTGTCTTTATCCTTAACATTACTTATCCTGCTGGGGTTTCAGGCCTATTCATAAATCAGGGAACTTCCTTAATGGCTTTACAATGAATAGAATTAATGAATCATCACTATTATGTGAATGGTAAAGGGAATGGCTTTCTTCTTCTTCCATCGCCCAAATTAAACAACACTTAAATGGAAATCACAGTTTAACATGTAAATTGTTTTCTTGTGTATTATCAAGTGGTCACAATGAAACATGTAACAATATAAAGGTGGCCTTTTCTTTTGTTAAATTGAATTAGAAGACTTTTTCCAATTGTCCTGGCTAGGGTTTTTATATGCATTGTGTGGTTATTGGTAGCATAATAACCATAGGTGTGCACAGCCTATTGCATTAGGGTGTGCACCCCAAAGCCCACAATTTGCATGTGTGTGCATGTGTATATATACTAAGGGTGTCAGCAGAGCAATGGGCAGTGTCAGTAGGGCAGAGATTGGTGTCAATATGGCAGTGGACGGTGTCACTAGTTTTTATTTTTATTCTTTTTTTACAATTTTTTTTTAGGAGCCCTGTTAGGGTGCTTTGGTGAAATATCAGGGGTCTAAACAGGGAGAATCTGTGCCACACAGGGTTATTAGGGTGTGCTCAGGCACACTTGGCACACCCTGCATGTACTCCTATAAACACAACCAAACTAAGCAGCGCTAGTGTACAGGGTGAATCAGTGTCCTTTATTTGACAGGTGTGTGGATGCAGGTGTATGGCCCCCGAACATTGACAGCGTGGCTTCCAAACGTTATCAGTGTACATTCCACACCTGCACACCTATCAAAATAGTGTTCATACAGCTGCTGCATCCTCAACAGACGTCTCCTGCCACACAAACAAACTGCTCATTAACACTGTATGGTCCTGAGAACACGTGTGAGTTAGCACTTAATTTTTTTAATTACTTTTTTCAATTTTTTTAAAATTATTTTTTACAATTTAAAACCAAAATTAAATTTTCTGAATATTTTTTTACAATTATTTCATACATTTTTAAAAAATATTTTTTTACAATTTAAAAAATTTATTTTTGCAATTTTTATTTTTTACTTTTTTTAAATATTTTTTTTCCCACAACACTGTTTGGGGGGGGGAGGGGTGCTTTGGAAAGATATCAGGGGTCTAAACAGAGCCGTGACATTGAGAAAGAAAAACGAATTGAGGACACAGATTGTTCAATTTCTTTCTCTCTAGCCTCAGTTACACTAAAGATGAATGAACAGGTGAACAGGAGACAGAGGCTTCTGTTCATTCATAAACTGAAGCATAGTAAACAGTATACTATGCTCAGTTTATCAATGGAGACAGGAGTGATCAGTACTAATCACTCACTTTGTCCATTCAAAAAGGAAGGGGATGGTAAATTACAAATTTACCCTCCATCCGTTCGCCATCCCGACACATGCTCTGTCTCTAGGGTGGGAAGGGGGGGGGGGGCTGGCATAGTGACAATGGGAAGAGGGGGAACAAGGAGGGAATCAGAAGCAGGTAGAACAGCGAGGGGGCTCGGTGCAGGGGAAGCAATTACAGGAAAGATGCTCTGTGTCTCTCCCTGCAGCAGTTGAAAACCAGCTTTCAGCTGATGCAGGTACCCGCTTAGGGAATCCTTCTGTAGTTGCCCCTCGGCCCCACCGCACTGACTCCCCCTGCTGTTCGGGCCCCCTTGTGTGCCCCCTATAAGAGGATCAGTGGTCTTCCCTTATCGGTGGCCCCAGAAACTTCAGCTGTTGCAGAGAGCTGCACAGGGCAGTCTTCTGTAATTGCCCTTGGCCCCACAGAACCGATTCACCCTGCTGTTTGGGCCCCCCCTGCAGGCGAACTAGTGAACGCTCCCAAATGATGGCCCTGCTTCCAATGCTCATTATCGCTGAAAGAGATTTTCCAATATGCTGGAAAATCTCTGTGTGGTCCAACTGACTTTTTTTCAATGAAAATAGGAAAGGAACTTATTAACCACATGCAGCTTCACTCTGTTAGACAAGATGCATAGGTAACAGCAGCTGTTCCCAGACAACAAACAGATGTCTGTCCGTCTGATGTTCTTAGGGGGGATCTGTCTGTCTATGACAAGCCTAAAGCTGTCCATACACTAGTAGAATTTCAGTCGAAATGTTCTCATTTTAAAATTATTTGTTCGATTTTCTAATTGTTAACGGATTCAAGTTCGATTTATACTGCAATGACATGAAAAGTGGCAGGATAGAAATTTTTTCTCAAAATTTACTTCCGTAAAGTCTAGACAGCGGCAGCGGTAGAGGGGAGAGAGCAGGGTGTGCTGTGACCTCCCCCTCCTGTCAGTGGAATGCTCCTCTACACAACAGATCACACAGGATCGCTAGATCAGTACTGTGCACAGTTTGGTTACCCACCCCCTATACACAATTCCCGCTGCCGGGAGATGAACAGTCCTTGGAGGAGGTAGAGTTCAGGGATAATCTAACTGTGTACAGTCCCGATCTAGCAAACCTGTGTGTGTGGAGGGGTGTACAACACAATGTGTGGGGGGGGGGGAGTTGGGGGGCATAACAATAATTTGTGCTTAGGATCAGAGGTGAATAGACTCAAGGCTATTTGTGCTGGGATAGGTAATTTGGGGGGGGGGGGGATTATTGGCTACGAGGTAGGATTTGGCGGGGGGGTATGTGCTGAAAGGGGGATGGGGGAATATGTGCTGGGGGGGGGATTTGTGCAAGTAGGGGGTTTGGGGGGAAATGTGCTAGGAGGGGGGATTGGGGGTGGGATTTTTTTCTATGAGAGGGTGAGGGAATTTGGGTTAAGAGGGGGATTTGGGGGGGATTTGTGCTAAGAGGGGGTGGGGGATCTATGGTTAAGACTAGAGGGCTGTGGAGGATTTGCACTAGGAGAGGGAATTTGGGTGGGGAGGGAGGATTTGTGCTGGCAAGATTAATTTGGAGGGGGTTGTGCTAGAAGGAAAGATTTGGGGAGACTAGGAGGTGGGATTGGGGGGGGGGGGATTATGCTAGGAAGGGGAATTTGGGGGAAAAGGATTTGTGCTAGAAGGGGGGGGGGGGGTTGTGTGCAATCCTGGGAGAGATACTACAACGTCATGATGTTGTCTACACTGACATGCACGGGCAGCCAGAGTGGACTTTATGGGGCTTGCATGTACAATGATGCTTGCAATTATGATACATGAAGTGCAAAGGAGGGGGAATCAAGGGGATTTTCGTTGAAGGTATGGCTGTGCGCTGCTCAAGTGGAAATTTAGGGAGGATACACACAGGCAGCCAGAGTGTGCAATTGTAGACACATTTTAAGTGTTTTTGAATTTTTTTTGACATTTATTGATGGTTTGGGGGTTGTCTGGGGGCTGTTTAAGGACTTATTAGTCCACTTTTCTTAAAAACAAAACAGGAAAAGATTTTGTACAAAAAATCCATTTCTCACACAGGAGTTTCCACCATCAACACGATCATAAACAGCTTCAGCCTCGTGGCTCTTTCTAGCAGTGCCGCTGCTAAGACCTGTTGTCTTGATTCTGCAGACCATCAAACACAGCCCCTCAGTGCTCCTGTACACACTCTATACCTTGGCTCTCTTCCAGCTCCTTGCTGCTCTGTCGCTGTCTGCTCCTGCACTGTGCAGATATATACATGCTTTGGCTGCCCTGTGCAGCCTCTCTGACTCCTAGGGAAGGATTGGGTCCTCCTGACCCCTATGCAGAGACCCCCTGTCTGTATGGTGGAGCCCTGAAATATTAACATGTCCTAGATTATAAAGGCTGTGAACTCCTGCACACTTAGCTTGCTGGTTTATGGCAAAGACTGGGCACTGGGTTGGAGACTCCTCCCGTCCAAAAGCACATCAGAGTCTCTGCGCTCCAGACCCTAATTTAGGAATTACAAAACCAGGAGAAAGATAGAAAACGACCTTTCTCCACTCAGAACTAAACTCCAGTCCCTGATTTGGGGATTACAAAACCAGGCATAAAATGGAAAACCACCTTTCTCCGCTCAGAACCAACCAGTCCCTGATTTGGGGATTACAAAACCAGGCATAAAATGGAAAACCACCTTTCTCCACTCAGAACCAACCAGTCCCTGATTTGGGGATTACAAAACCAGGATTAAAATGGAAAACCACCTTTCTCCACTCAGAACCAACATTCTGGACCCATAGTACTCTGCATATGTACAAACCCCATGTCACTTTCTCCTACATTTTCACATTGGCAGGCCCTCGCACTGCCACAGTAACTCTTAATAAACCTCAAAGGTATAGCACACCTGTTCAATCAGTTCAGCTCTCACACCCCCAATGGACCAGAGCAATTTTTACATTTCTGCTATGGTACAGTTTATTTGGTTTGTCACATAAAATAACAAAGAAGTACATATATTAGGGATTTTTTTTAGAACAAAATACTTTTTTTGGTAATATGTTCTTGCATAAATGTTTTTCTCCATGTGCCTATCCTTCAGAAACCTCCATCCCAAGTGCAGAGCATTTGGCAAACAGAATATACTGACCTATAATCTATGATTGGTAGGGTCCACAGCCTCTCAGGGGGTTGTAGACACTACTAAGCTGGTGAGGTCAACTAGGAACTTAAAAGTTTTTTTCACTAAAAATACCCCCGGGACAGTCAGGGCTAGTGCATTCCACAATGGATAGCCTCTGATCTGTCCCAGGTCGCACTTACCTTTTAGAAGAAATACTTACCTTGAAAATGTCTTGTCCAGTGCTGCCATCTCAGGTGTGGGCAGCTGAAGCCAGCGCGTCCTCTTCTGCGTCCTCTTCCATGTCCTCTTCGTCCCAGAATGCTCCTGCACCAGAAGTGACGAGCGGGGCCGGTGCAGGCGCATTGATTCCTGGGAGCGATGACGCTCAGCTCCCAGGAATCATTGCAAGCAGGAAGTGACGGCGCGGGCCTCGGCCGCAGAGGGAGGAAGAGGAAGTAAGGTGAGTTTATTTTCTTCTAAAACAAGGTAAGTAAAGAAAAAAAAAATCGTGATTATCCATTTATTTTTCAGGTGACACAGAGCAAGCAGATGGGGCAAAGTGTCTTTTAAGGGTGGAACTCCACTTTAATTTAGATGTAAGGCCTGCCAACATTTTCAGATAGGCCTTCCACTGTAATAATTAGAAATTGTAACGGGGATGCATTGGGTGGGATGGGAAGGCTCATTTTAAAGAAAAGGCCATGAGGTGCGGGGAAGACATACAATGGAGATCATTAGAGCTGTGCGCTTTTAGGTGAGTATATCCGTTTTGCTAATGCTGAGCATGGAGAGTGGGTTCTTAGTGCTCTAATGCCTCGTACACACGCATCGATAGTTGGCCGTGAATTTTCAGCCAACGTCCGATCGGCCGATTTTCGGCTTGTTAGTATGATGCTTTTGACAACCGACTCCGACTTTTCGGCCGAACAAAATCTGGTGTGCAAGCTATAAAATTTTTGTTGGCCGTCAACAGAACGGCCGATTTTCCGTCAGTCAGTACAGATTTCGGCAGACAAAAATCTGATGAGCAAGACTGGGCATGCTCAGAGAAGAAAAAACACACGGAAAGTAAACCAGCACATGACATCACTTCTGAAGTTGGTTTTTGTTGGCCGAGAAAATTTGTGTGCAGTCTAGAGCACATTTCAACCAACAAAACAACACTGGACAAAAGATGGCCGATCAATCGGCCAACTATCGATGCGTGTGTACGAGGCATAAAACTACACTTATCTTTTAATTACCAAACAAGGACGTTCCCTATTTTGTTATAAATCATAATATTCAGTAGCTATAGCATCATGAAACTGCCAATGGCTTGCATCAATGTGTGCGATCAAACATTAGCTCTAAGCCTTTAAAAAGAAAATTGACTCTTCAGTTGCCACGGTGACCCCCCCACTAGCTGCCTATGTTCACTGTGAAATTTAACACATGGGCTAGAAAGAAAACTTTTTATTAGTTGTTTAGAGCACTCCCGTTAAACATGTGGCTTACTGAAGTGTAACAAGGGTCTACAGTGCGGTTGATCCATCTTCTTCAAGTCCTCTAGAATGATGTTGATGTAATGTTTCCTGGCATAGACATAATTTCGCTTAGCAGGACCAAGACCTCACCTCTACTAGAAACATAAATGATGACAGCTAAGGTGTCTCTAAATGGTGAATGGTTATTACCATCATGCTAGTAATAAAAGGTAAGGTCTGAAGAAATATCAGAATTACTGTATTGCAGTGTTTCTCAACTCCGGTCCTCAGGGCACACTAACAGGCCAGGTTTGCAAGAAAACTTAAATACATCACGGGTGATATAATTTTCTGCTCAGTGATTGCAGTATTCTAGTCTGCATCTCCCTAAGGTAATACTTAAAGCGGAGTTCCAGCCATTTACTCACCTGTCCAACGGTCCAGCGATGCGGCCGCCGGAAGCCTCGATCCTCTCCCTCGGCGCCGACATCACTGCTGTGGGCACCCGGCTGTTACAGTTTGCGGCTTCACAGCCGGGTACCCACTGCGCATGCGCGAGTCGCGCTGCGCGCCGTGATTGGCCGGCAACCTTCTGGGACCTCTGACGTGTCCCAGAAGATTGCAGGGAGGGAGGGGGAGAGGAGAACTTCCGCTCAGGGCGCCGCGGCGCTCCGAGCGGAAGTGGGAGCGGGTACCTGTCAAAACTAGGTACCCGCTCCCCCCCCCCAAAAAATGGCATGCCAAATGTGGCATGTCGGGGGGTCAGGACTCCCTAAAGCGGAAGTTCCACTTTTGGGTGGAACTCCGCTTTAAAATCTGGCCTGTTAGTGTGCCCTGAGAACCGGAGTTCAGAAACACTGCTGTATTGCATATTGTACCTGTTCCAGGTATGTGACTAAAATGACAAAGCAAGAGGATCACTAAAAGGGCCAGGCAGGTAGCATTTTCAGAAACAGAGGCCAGCAATGTGTGCCACCACATTTCTCTTAACCGGTTGCCGACCGCCGCACGACTATATACTGCGGCGGTCAGCCCCGGCCAGGCAGAGTGACGTATCGGTACGTCACTCGCCTGTCACTGACTTGCGAGCCTATCGCGGGCGGGCGCGCGCCCGCCGAGGCGCGCGCCCGCCGCGGCTCGTTCACAGGCAAGTCAGTGCGTGTGACCGGCGGACTCGATGTCCGCCAGTCACACTGCGATCGCTCCTGTGAAGGGAGAAAGACAGAGCAGCTTGTGTAAACAAGCTGCCTGTCAGTTCTCCCTGTGTAAAAGTGAAGATCTGTCCGTTCTACTATGTAGAACGGTTGATCTTTGCTTTTACACCAATAGGAATGTCCCTACACAGTTAGAATCACGCCCCTAGGACACATTTAACCCCTCCCTGTCCAATAAAGTTAACCCCTTCCCTGCCAGTGTCATTTTTGCAGTAACAGTGCATATGTATAGCACTGATTACTGCAGTAATGTCACTGGTAACCCCAAAAGTGTCAAAAATGTCAGTCAAGGGTCCGATCTGTCCGCCGCAATGTCGCAGTACCGAAAAAAAAATCGCAGATCGCCGCCATTATGCGTTAAAAAAAAAAACACCAAAAATGACAAAAATCTTTCCCTTTGTTAGTAAACGCGATAACTTTTGCGCAAACCAATCAAAATACGCTTTTTGCGATTTTTTTTACCAAACATAGGTAGCATAAAACAAATTGGCCGAAAAATGTTAAAAAATTTTGATTTTTACTTTTTTTTTGGGGGAATTTCATATAAAAAAATGTGAAAAATATTGTTATTTTTGCAAAATTTACGCTCTTTTTTTGTTTATAGCGCGTGATCAAAAAATCGCACAGGTGATCAAATACCACCAAAAGAAAACTCTGTTTGTGGGAAAAAAAGGACGTCAAATTCGTTTAGGTACAGCGTCGCACGACCGCGCAATTGTCCGTTAAAGTCACGCAGTAAAAAATCGCAAAAAAACCCCTGGTCCTTTAGCAGCCAAATCCTCCGGGGCTTAAGTGGTTAAAGTGATTGTAAAAGCAGAAGGTTTTTTTTCTTAATGCATTCTATGCATTAAGATAAAAGTGTTCTGTGTGTAGCAGCCACCCTCAGCCCAAGGCCAAATAAGCACCGAATAGTAATATAAAATGTGAAACTACTGTGCGATTCTGGTGCGATGTGGGAACCGTCACTGAATCGCAGGGTTTTCTACATCGCATCAGTGTGAACCAGGACTCAGACTCCCTTACTACTGCCCTGTTACTATAGACTGGTTGTGTAAACCTGTGAAATTCCCTGCAAACTGGGATGAAAGGATCTCACCAGGAAATATTGACATTACAGAGGAATGAGGTGTGAACACAGAATCAACCCACAAAATAGGTTCACCCACTAGGATTAGACAATAGGCACACTTTCAAGTTTGCTCACTAAAATTGCATTGGGGTGGCAATTTGCACAATATTGTAACATCCAAGCAGCAATTAGAGATAATCATTATTGTGTAAATGAGATTATAAGAACAGATGTTAGAATGACTGCCATAGCTGAAGCTGGCCATAGATAGTGATATCTCTCCAAGAACGATGGCTGGGAACGCATTGGCCCATTATCTGTAGGACAGAACCCGGCTGCTGTTTCTCATCGGACTTGCTAGATTATAAAAGAATGGTAGAGCCACTTAATTCTTAACTCCCCACTGCTAATTAAGAAGAGGAAAGGACTTGACAGGTCCAGCAAGTTGTAAAATCTCTTTGAGTGGTAACTTGGGATTCTGACAGGTGGCAACACTAATTATCAACCCCTAGGAAGGGTTGCATTTACCATATTGGCACTCATAGTTCAATGCCTTGCGCATCAGAGATACATGGTGTAGCACCCTCTTAGGTAGGTGCTAGCGAGTGAGTATAGTTTTTGACTCTGCCTAACAGCAAGTAAATTCTATATTTCTCTCTGCTTAACAGGGGTTAGGATCTGTGAGTTAAGTCTGCTCAATGTGCTCAGTGTGTGATTCATGTGGTCTGAGGGAGTGTCCCCACTGATCCAATGGGGGGGCACATTGGATAGTGGAGGAAACCTGGCCAATGAGTACACAGGCTTTTATACAGCCCCAGGGATTGGCACATACTGCTGTCTCGGTGCATTGTGGGGTGGAGTATAAAAAGCCAGAGGCACATGTGCTCAAGGTCTTTGGCTGGTGAGCAGAGTCATGAAAGGAGGGTGGCGGCTGCCTCCTCTTCTGCAGCGGTTGGTGTATGGTCACAGGCAGTCAGCCTGGTGAGCCAGAGGTGTGGAGCTGAACCCGGAGGTCCAGGAGAGCTGAATGAAGGAGTTGAGGCACTGGAGAACCTGGAAAGCAGTATCGTGAGTACAGGGGATTGTGTCTAAGGGCCTGACCAGGAAGGCGGCCACTCCAAGGTAGAGTAGTCAGAGGACGGGTGTCAGCTGGTGGATAGAAAGGGGGTACTAGGCGAGTGCCTTGAAGATAAGTACTTAAGGGACATTACCTCACATTCATCTAGTGGCAGGATGAAGTTGCGGCCTTGCCGCATTCTCAGATAGAAGTCCTCAGCATTGAGAATATTTCAAGTGTTGGAGTATCCTACTCAACCCTTCTCCCATCCCTATATCAAATAAAACAACAAAAACAACAACCCCTAGACTGTTCATTGACTGAGCCAGGAAAGTTAAGTGTTAAGCTTCTGCATGCAGTTGCTACCGGTAACCCAGGGGGACCTAAAAGTGTGAAATCCAGCAGCCCTCATTGGGGCAGTGCTACAATGGGAAGCCTGTTTATAAAACATGAAACCATCTCCCCTTTCTCTTGTTTGATAACCTGCACAGTTGATAAATCCTGTATATGAAGTAGACAGCATACTGCCTTCAGTAGTGTGTTCTTGCGTTAGCCTTTCACACTAACCACTTCAGCTCCAGAAGGTTTTATTCTCTTAATGAACAGGCCATTTTTTGCGATTCGGCACTGCGTTGTTTAACTGACAATTGCACGGTTGTGCAATGCCGTACCCAATTACAATCAATGTCCTTTTTTCCCCCACAAATAATGCTTTCTTTTGGTGGTATTTTATCACCTCTGCGGTTTTTAGATTTTGCGCTATAAACAAAAAAATGAAGGCAATTTTGAAAAAAAAAAAAAAAACACAACATTTTTTACTTTCTGCTATAAAACATTCTCAATAAAAAAATTTAAAAAATCAAATTTTTTTATCAGTTTAGGCCAATTTGTATTCTGCTACATATTTTTGGTAAAAAAATCCCAAAAAAGTGTATTTTAATTGGTTTGTGCAAAAGTTATAGTATTTACAAACTACGGGATAGAGTTGTGGACTTTTTTTAAAAAAATTTTTATTAGTAATGGCGGCAATGAGCGATTTTTATTGGGACTGCGACATTGCGGCGGACAGATCAGACCCCTAACTGACATTTTTTAAATTTTTTGGGGACCAGTGACATTAATACAGTAATCAGTGCTAAATAATATGCACTTTTACTGTATAAATGACACTGGCAGGGAAGGGGTTAACACTAGGGTTGATCAAGGGGTTAAATGTGTTCCCTATTGTGCTTACTAACTGTGTGGGGGGATGGGGTGGACAGAGGCAGAGAGAGATCGGTGATTCAGCTTAGCTGAATCACACAACCTTTCCCTGCCTCTCTGACAGAAGAGCCGTCTGCTTTGTTTACATAGGCAGGCAGCTCTTCTGTCATTCTAGCCGATGATCGCAAGAGGCTGGCGGCGATCGAGCCTGCTCCTCCCGCGGTCTGGCTCCCGCTGTGTCTAACCACAGCCGAGCCGCCCTGCCACAGTAAATCTGCATGGGGCGGTTTGCAAGTGGTTAACATTAGCAGCGGAACTTGTACAAATACATGTCCTCAATCAGATGTGCCCCGGCAGCATGATCTCCAATTATGGTCCTGCCCCTAGGACAGTCTAAGCAGGAGATCTGGGGCCAGAATTGAACATTCATAGCCAATCTTAATAAAAATGTGTATGTAATTGTATATATTCCAATCATTTCAAGAATAAATTATGTAGGAAGTAATGTTGACATACAGTGCATCCGGAAAGTATTCACAGCACTTCACTTTTTATTTAGTTACAGCCTTATTCCAAAATGGATAAATTCAATATTTTCCTCAAAATTCTACAAATGTACAGTATCTCATAAAAGTGAGTACACCCTCACATTTTTGTAAAAGTTTTCTTATATCTTTTCATGTGACAATGCTGAAGAAATGACACTTTGCTACAATGTAAAGTAGTGAGTGTACAGCTTGTATAACAGTGTACATTTGCTGTCCCCTCAAAATAACTCAACACACAGCCATTAATGTCTAAACTGCTGGCAACAAAAGTGAGTACACCCCTAAGTGAAAATGTCCAAATTGGGCAAAATTAGCCATTTTCCCTCCCCAGTGTCATCTGACTCGTTAGTGTTACAAGGTCTCAGGTGTGAATGCGGAGCAGGTGTGTTAAATTTGGTGTTGTCACTCTCACAGGGGACAGCAAATTTACACGGTTATACATTGTAGCAAAGTGTCATTTCTTCAGTGTTGTCACATGAAAGATATTATAATGATAAAATATTTTCAAAAATGTGAGGGGTGTACTCACTTTTGTGAGAAACTGTAGCACCCTCCTAGGTAGGTGCTACAGAGAGTATAGTTTTGGATGCTTTCTGCTTACCAGAAGGATTGCAGGTAAATCTTGCTCTCTGTCTACCAGAGAACAGGATCTGCTAGTGAGGTCTGCTCAATATGCTCAGGTGCAACTCAGTTTGTCTGAAGTGTTTCACAATTGTCGAATAGGGAGGCATATTGGACAGTGGGAATTAACCTGACAAATGAGTGCACTGGCATTTTGTACAGCCCCGGTGATTGGCAGACTAAAGTGCATCTGTGCATGCTGGGGTCTTTCAGCTGGATAGCGGAGTTCTGAAGAGAGGGGGCGGCTGCCTCCTCCTCTGTAGAAGTTGTCATACTGCCTCAGGTAGTCTACCTGAGGGCCTAAAGAGCTAGAGAAGAACTGAACCCAGAGGTCCTGTAGAGCTGACTGGAAGGGAGACACTGAAAGGATCTGATTCTGCATACAGTGAGTAAAGATCTGTGTCAAGGGGCCTGACCTGAGGGGGGCCACCCCATGCAGCCAGAAGAGTCAGTGGTTGGGTGTCAGTAAGGGCAATGCTAGAGAGTATACTGAAGATAATGTAGATCACCAAGTCTATTGCTGGAGAGAGTGCAAGGAGACTTAACCCTTTCCATACAAGTGGCAGTATGGTTAAAGTAACGTGACTGCTTCCACTAGTAACCTGGTGAGGCCAAGTAAGAGTTGTCCTTATCAACTGTATATAGTTAAAGTTGAGGTATCCCACTTTTCCCTTCTCCCATCCAAGTTCCAAAATAAATACAAAAACCCCTGGACTGTTTATTAAGCAACGAGCCATTGGGAGTATGGAATTACTGTCTGCAGGTAATCAGAGGAGGCCCAACAAGTCATCACACAGCAAACCCTGCAGGGCCTGTGCTACACAAACAATACCCCATAATGACAACGTGAAAGAAGTTTGTTAGAAATCTTTGCAAATTTATTAAAAATAAAAAAATTTGATATAAAAATCACATGTACTCACAAAATTGATTACACCCCTCACATTTTTGTAAATATTTTATTATATCTTTTCATGTGACAACACTGAAGAAATGACACTTTGCTACAATGTAAAGTAGTGAGTGTACAGCTTGTATAACAGTGTAAATTTGCTGTCCCTTAAAATATCTCCACACACAGCCATTAATGTCTAAACCGCTGCCAACAAAAGTGGGTACACCCCTAAGTGAAAATGGCCAAACTGGGCCCAAAGTGTCAATATTTTGTGTGGCCACAATTATTTTCCAGCACTGCCTTAACCCTCTTGGGCATGGAGTTCACTAGAGCTTCACAGGCTGCCACTGGAGTCCTCTTCCACTCCTCCATGATGACATCATGGAGCTGATGGGTGTTAGAGACCTTGCGCTCCTCCACCTTCCGTTTCAGGATGCCCCACAGATGCTCAATAAGGTTTCGGTCTGGAGACATGCTTGGCCAGTCCATCACCTTTACCCTCAGCTTCTTTAGCAAGGCAGTGGTCCTCTTGGAGGTGTGTTTGGGGTCATTATAATGTTGGAATGCTGCCCTGTGGCCCAGTCTCCAGGATCATGCTCTGCTTCAGTGTGTCACAGTACATGCTGGCATTCATGGTTCCCTCAATGAACTGTAGCTCCTCAGTGTCGGCAGCACTCATGCAGCCCCAGACCATGACACTCCCACCACCATGCTTGACTGACCTCACCTGGTTGCCGCCACACACACTTGACACCATCTGAGCCAAATAGGTTTTATCTGGTCTCATCAGACCACATATACAGTTCCAGTAATCCATGTCCTTAGTCTGCTTGCCTTCAGCAAACTGTTTGCATGCTTTCTTGTGTGTAGCACTGCCCCTTGAGGACTGCTGGATAATATACTCTCGGGTCCCCCTGGGTTACCGCTAGCAACACTGGTATTCACAAATTAACACTTTGCTTCTTGGCTCAGTCAATGATCAGTCCAGGAGTATGTAGTTGTTTTTGGTGTTTTATTTTAAATAGGGATGGGAGAAGGAAAGAGTGGGATACTCCAAATTGAACTATTCACAATAGATGAGGACTTCTGTCTGAAGATGCAGCCTGAGTGCAGATTCATCTTGCCACTAGATGAATTCAAGTTAAGTCTCTGTACTGCTCCTCTGGTAGGCAGACAGAGACAAAAACTATACTCTCTCACTAGCACCTACCTGCTACATGTGCATCATCTTTAGAAAAGGCTTCCTTCTGGGACGACAGCCATGCAATTTGATGCAGTGTGCGGCATATGGTCTGAGCACTGACAGGCTGACCCCTTACCCCTTGAACCTCTGCAGCAATGCTGGCAGCACTCATATGTCTATTTCCCAAAGACAACCTCTGGATATAATGCTGAGCACGTGCACTCAACTTCTTTGGTCGACCATGGCGAGGCCTGTTCTAAATGGAACCTGTCCTGTTAAACTGCTGTATGGTCTTGGTCACCGTGCTGCAGTTCAGTTTCAGGGTCTTTTTATTTTATATTATTTTTTATTTTTTTATAGCCAAGGCCATCTTTATGTAGAGCAACAATTCTTTTTTTCAGATCCTCAGAGAGTTCTTTGCCATGAGGTGCCATGTTGAACTTCCAGTGACCAGTATGAGAAAGTGAGAGTGATAACACCAAATTTAACACATCTGCTCCCCATTCACACCTGAGACCTTGTAATACTAACAAGTCATATGACACCGGGGAGGGGAAATGGCTAATTAGGCACAATTTGGACATTTTCACTTAGGGGTGTACTCACTTTTTGTTGCCAGCAGTTTAGACATTAATGACTGTGTGTTGAGTTATTTTGAGGGGACAGCAAATTTACACTGTTATACAAGCTGTACACTCACTACATTACATTTTAGCAAAGTGTAATTTATTCAGTGTTGTCACATGAAAAGATATAATAAAATATTTACAAAAATGTGAGGGGTGTACACACTTTCATGAGATACTGTATATATATCTTTTTTTTTTTTTTTAGAGTCAAAGTTTTAGGCTCACAATCTTTTCATACTCACTAATGAAAGCAGTTGACCCAAGGTCAAGTATTTTAAAATGCTAGCACAAATGTTTTTGTTCCCCATGATCTGACTACAGAAATGAAAGAGTAATAGAGTAGTCATATTATTTGGCTTTCATGAGGGGTAATAAATGCCATAATAGTACATAGCTGTCACACAGTTGCTACGGTAACACAACAGGCACAAACAAGTCCCAAAATGGTGCTCGGCATTCAGTACATATGGTGCTGAGTTGACAGTGCAGGAGGTCATATAGTAGATGGTATCCAGTGTGTCTGTAGACACTAACCTAATGAGATGTATGTTATGACAATGTGCAGTTCAATTAGCCTGTCTGCAGACATTTACAGTACAATGAAATGCCCAGACTACTCACTAACATTGCTGGGCTCTGCTTTCTCTGCCACAATGACCTCCTTGTAAAAACAAAGATTAAAAACAGAATGGCAAGAAACAGAATAGAATTATGGTAACTGCTAAATATAGAGCTCAATTTACAAGTCACAACTGGACTTTACAAGTGACATGTTACTCAGCTAAAAAAGAAACTTGTTCAGGGCAAGAAGAGTTCTGTCGCAGAGGTTTGCAGCAGTGTTGCCAACCATCAGTATTTTTACTGGCAGACAGTAAAAAATTGAACACTTTCCTCCTGCCAGTAAATGCCAGTGACAGGAAAAGGATGGCAGCTAAAAATATGGCTGTGACTCTCGGCTCGGAACTGTGCATGCGCATGAGCCGGCTGAGACCATCTGAATGCCTGCTACAGTGTGTTCAGGTGGCGCCGGCTGTTGTGTCATGTCATGGTGCAAGGGAGCCGAGCGTGCAGGTCTGCGGGATGGAAGCAAGGCAAGCCAGGAGCAGGGCTGTCAGTGCTGTTTGAACTGAATGGAGAGAGACTGTCACTGTGGCTCAGGAGGCTCCGTGTTGTGTCAGTGAGGTGTCATCATCATCTGTGCTGCCACACACTGCTGTCACTGTCACTGTGAAAGTCAATGTTTTGTGTGTGTGCCTGCCCATTCCTAATTCTTGTTGAAAATAAAAAAATAAATATGTTTTTTGCCTTAATATCTACCTCAAATCATATTGCTAATCGCATATTGTAATTTTTTGTAGCCCAAATACTGAAATTTGCACTTAAAACTGTAAATTTGTAACTTTTGGAAATATCAGTAAAAAGTTAGCTGTGCCAGTAAATTTCAATCTGGTAGTTTGGCAACACTGATTTGCAGTAGTGTGATTAATGAGTGTGTTTGTCTTTTGGCCCACAATAAATATATTGTATTTATTGAGATTGTCATCTTCTTTCTTAATAGATGATCTACTCACAGGTCACTTTGGAGTCCGAAAGACGTGTGAACTTATTCAAAGATCATTCTAGTGGCCCAACCCTAGACAAGATTGTAAAGACTAAGTAAACTCCTGTGTGACTTGTCTTCGCAGTAAAGGCAGTAATACCAAGGCCAGGGGCTTGCTGAGAATCCTTCCCGTTCCAGAACAACCTTGAAAGATGCTATCAATGGATTTCATTGTAGACTTATCCCCCTCAGATGGATTCACCACCATCCTGGTGACATTTGGCAGATTATCCAAGATGACCCACCTCTTACCCAAGATGGCACATCTATTTATCAAAGAAATTGTGCAGTTGCTGGAGTTGCAGCAGCATTGTTTCCAACAGAGGGGTGTAATTTACTTCCAGATTCTGGAAATCGCTGTGCAAAGTCCCAAAAGATCAAGTTTGTCTGTCCTCTGCATACAACTCACAAAGTAATGGACAGACAGAAGGAATCCAAAGCAGACTTTGGAGCAGTACCTGAGATGTTTCTCTACATTCACCCAAGATAACTGGGCATCCCTTCTCCCATGTGCTAAGTTTGCCTATACCAATTCAGTCCATGCATCTTCTAACCAATCACCATTCTAGGCAAACGAACCCCTCCTTTTTTCCAGATATCGTCCCAGAAGCTTCAGTACCTGCAGTCCAGGATAGGCTGACCTTCATCCAAACCAACTATCGGGCACTTAAATAAGCAATGCTGAAGGCTCAGGAGGATTACAAAAGACATTTTGACAAAAGAAGAGGTAATCTTGTGCTGAAGGTTGGGGACAAGGCTTGGCTTTCCACAGCAAACCTCAAACTCACTTATACCTCTCGAAAATTGGGCCCAAAGTTTATTGGACCTTTCGAAAACACAGAGGAAAATTAACCCTATATCATTTGAAATGAACCTGCCAAGTTCTTATAAAATCCAAGCAATCTTCCGCGTCTCCTTACCTAAACCAGCAGTGCCTAGTTCATTTTCTGAAAGAGAAGAGCCACCCCCGCTACCAGTTACTGTAGAGGAAGACACAGAGTAGAAGCCATTGTGGATTGTCGAAAGAGGGGGAGACAAGTGCAATACCTCAATAAATGGAAAGGATATTCACCTGAGGAAAACTAATGGGAAGCAGAAAATAATGTGCACACTCCTAAACTTCTTCAGAATTTCTTCAACAGATTTCCAGAAAAGCGAGCTTGTGTGGGCATCCGGAGGCTGGGGGGGGCAGTGGCGACTTTAGAAACAATATATGGGGGTCACATAAAATACCAGAGTCAAAACTGGGGGGGGGGGGGCACTCATAATTTTCACCACTTTATCATACCACCTAAAAAAAGTGAAATAAATATATATATATATATATATATATATAGTTACAAAATACGAGAATAATGCAGTATGCAATGATACCTTTTTATTGTACTAACCTAACACTTAAAAGACAAGCTTTCTTAAGTATTCCTTTCTTCCTCAGGTGTTGCTTCAGACCTGAGAAAGAGGAAGACTCTTTTAAGGTTTTATTTATAGTTTACAGCAAATTCAGCAAACAGTTTACACAGTAATAAACCCTAGTATTGGTGCCAGTTTACGCAGTAATAGCATTAGATACTGCTGGCGGGTACTGCTGGTGGGTACTGCTGGTGGGTACTGTTGGCGGATACTGCTGGTGGGAACTGCTGGCTGGTACTGCAGGTGGGTACTGTTGGCAGATACTGCTGGTGAGTACTGCTGGCTGGTACTGCTGGCTGGTAATGCTGGCAGTACCCGCCAGCAGTACCAGCCAGCAGTACCCTCTAGCAGTACCAGCCAGCAGTATCTGCCAGCAGTACTCACCAGCAGTACCAGCCAGCAGTATCCACCAGCAGTACAATCCAGCAGTACCAGCCAGCAGTACCAGCCAGCAGTACCAGCCAGCAGTACCCGCCAGCAGTACCAGCAAACAGTACCCACAAGCAGTACCAGCCCTGGAGGACAGCCAGCATCAGCTACCAGCTATACCCACCAGGGAGACAGCAGTAGCCACCGATACCTGCAGGAATTCTGAAAAAGAAGTGAAGATTGAGGTCGGTTGAGGTGCGGGTAAACCGCAGTGCATCCATGTGAAAGCAGCTTGTGTGTGGTGGAGCTATTCCCGAGTACTGCTGGCTGGTACCACTGGCTGGTACTGCTGGCAGGATCTGCTGGCTGGTCTTGCTGGCGGGTACTGCTGATGTGTACATGCTGGTGGTACTGATGGTGTGTACATACTGGTGGTACTGCTGGTGTGTACTGCTGGTGGGTACTGATGGCTGGTACTGCTGGTGGGTACTGCTGGCTGATACTGCTGGCTGGGACATCTGGCTCCTCTGAGACACCAATGGAGATATGACAGAAGCGACGCTGGAGGAAGCATGCGGCTTCAGTAGAGAGCAGAGCCAATGCTTCCTGTATCACTCCTGTTAAAGACGGAGGGGGAGTGCATTTGATATCACTCTGCCTGTGACAGGAGACAGAACTATACAGGAAGCATGGGCTCTGCTTCCTCTAGTGCCAGCTCTGTTTGCCACAATAATGCTAAGGGATAGCGGGTCAGAATCCAGCAATCTGGGCTTACCGACGAGCTATACCAGCAGGTGGGATCCTGTTGGGGGGGCACATGGGGGTGCACAGCATAATGTTGGGAGGGCCATGGCCCCCTCTGGCTTCCCCCTAGTGATGCCACTGGGGTGGGGGCACTATCAGGGAAGAATCTCAAAGACCTGGGAAAGACCTGGGAAATACGCCAATGTCCAAAATGGCCACGCTAATTTGCACATGCGCATTAGCAAGGGGCACGCAATGGCGATTAAACGGCATACGCAAAGTGTGCTAATTGCCAGTAATCACTGGCCTATATAAGGACACCTGTTGCTCTCATCACAAATTGTTGGCCCTGTATCCTGTGTTCATGTGCCTTGTGCTTCTTCTGTTACTGACCCGGCTTGCACCTGACCTGCTCTGGCTTCTCCCTTGGCTCTGAACCAGGCTTGCTCCACGGACCCGCTCCTGCCTTATTCCTGATTGACTTCGTGTTTGACACCAGCTTGATCTCGACCACGCTTCTGCCTCTACTCCTGACTGTCTTCCTGTGTTTGACCCCCTTACTTTCTGCTTCACCCACCTGTCAAGCCCTGCCAGCACCTCCGGAGATTCATCTACTGTGATCACTTCTCTGCTCTTGGGTGTCCTCACATCTGGAACCATCAGGCAACTTTATATTCAGACAACCTGTGCATCTTTGGGCATAACACCCTCTGTCACCACTTTCAGGGGTACTCTGCATTCAGCCACATGGGGAGCCCTCTCGTCACCTCAGCCTCCAGCCCGGTACATGACACAGAGGGTGGCCGTAGCATTTGTGAGGGAGCAGGATCCAGGGGGCAGGTGGTTAGGTGGGCATTAGAAAAAAGTTTTGCAACCTTGTAGTAGCAGGATTGATAGGAAGTAATGATTGTACCTGTGGACATAGGGTGTTAAGTGGGGGAGGTATCTGCACATTGGAGATCCCCTTACAAATTATATCATTCTTATTTTTTATGTGATTGGCAATCTCCTGGGCAGTGAGTGAGTTACTCAGTGGAGGCAGTGAAGGACAGAGTAGAGAAATATAGGTAGAGTAAAGACTGGATGAGAAGGTGTTAATGAGAGTGATAAAATAGACCTGCTTGGCAGTGAGAATGCAGGAATAGTATTTTTGGATGGCAAATTTATATTGGTTAAAGTCTCATGCCACAGGCGCTCAAGAGCGTGGCTACCTTTTATAAGACTTCTGGTGTCATCTGTTTGCCAAGGTTGTAAGGATCGGGGTCTGATTCTGTGTGTAGTGGGGGGGGGGGGAGTTTGTCTAGAGAGCTGCAGTGGCGGAACTATCAGGGTCGCAGCAGTCACGCTGGCGACCGGGCCCTGGAGTTCTGCCACTGTGGGGGGGGGGGGCCCGCTGGCCTCTGTTCTCCTACCGCGGGGGGCCCGTCGGCGCCTGCCAGTTTTGGATGTGCTACTGCCGTGAGCGCCTCACTCACTCCTGTCCGAGTCAGTCAGAATCAGATTGTTGCGCCGCGCGGGGGGGGGGGGGGGGTTGTTATTGTGGCCGGCTGCTAAGATGAATGAGAGTGCCAGCCAGCCAATCCATGTAGAAAACAGGGAGTAGAGAGGCGGAGTTTGACAGACACTGAAGGAGAGTCAGCTGACCAGAAGGGGATGGAGCTCTCACCTCTGCGAGGAGACTGGTATGTGACTCACAGGCATCCCTGGGCTGGAGGAGGTCCTCTTCATGACCACTGAGGGTAATCGGCTGACAGGGAGCTATGTAAATGTCAGTGACAAATTGCCAAACTCCACCACTGATCCCAACCCACCATTGCTGCCTCTTACGTATCCAACACCACAGGTTTCATCCCTATCCCCCCCCATCACTTCTACAACAGAGATCCTTGGTGGTGAGGGGGGGGGGGGTGATGGGATCAATAAGAGGCAGAGGTGGGGGAGGATGGCACCACCACTAATCCCCCCCCTCCTCACCCACTGCCCCCCCTCACTGATCCCCCTCCCCCCCTCACTACCTTTACTGATTCCCCCCCTCACCACTATCACTGATCCCACCCCCACCACCATCGCCACAACTTATCCCACCCCCCCAACACCATCGCTGCCACAGATTCCACCCCCCAACCCCGATCGCCGCATCTTATCCCACCCCCATCGCCGCCACTGATCCCACCCCCCCACCACCATCGCCACCACTGATCCCAGCCCCTCCTTACCATCGCTGCCATTGATCCCACCCCCATTGCCTTTACTGATCCCACCACCATGGCCGCCACTGATCCCACCCCCATTACCCACCACTGATCCCCACCCCCTTCCACCATTGCCACCACTGATCCCCACCCCCTTTCCACCATTGCCACCACTGATCCCAGCCCCTCCCCACCATCGCCGCCACTAATCCCTCTCTACCACCCCCCTCCCTACCATCGCCCCTACTGATCCCACCCCCCCTCCCATCACCCCTACTGATCCAACCCCCCCTCCCTACCATCGCCCCTACTGATCCCACTCCCCCTCCCTACCATCGCCTCTACTGATACCACCCCCCCTCCCTACCATCGCCCCTACTGATCCCAGCCCCCTCCCATCACCCCTACTGATCCAACCCCCCCTCCCTACCATCGCCCCTACTGATCCCACTCCCCCTCCCTACCATCGCCTCTACTGATACCACCCCCCCTCCCTACCATCGCCCCTACTGATCCCACCCCCCTCCCATCACCCCTACTGATCCCACCCCCCCTCCCTACCATCGCCCCTACTGATCCAACCCCCCTCCCATCACCCCTACTGATCCAACCCCCCTACCAATCCCACCCCCCCTCCCTACCATCGCCCCTACTGATCCCACCCCCCCTCCCTACCATCGCCCCTACTGATCCCACCCCCCCTCCCTACCATCGCCCCTACTGATCCCACCCCCCTCCCTACCATCGCCTCTACTGATCCCACCCCCCCTCCCTACCATCGCCCCTACTGATCCCACCCCCCTCCCATCACCCCTACTGATCCCACCCCCCCTCCCTACCATCGCCCCTACTGATCCAACCCCCCCTCCCTACCATCGCGCCTACTGATCCCAACCCCCCCCCCCTACTGTGTCAAAATCATGCTTGTTTTTTTTTTTTTGGGGGGGGGGGGGGCCCTTCATGATTTCTTGCACCTGGGCCCTGAATGTTCTAGTTACGCCTCTGGATGACAGTGAGCTGTTGTAGATCAGAAGTGGCTAGGTTGGGACAGGACAGGGGTCAGATTTTGTCATAGAGGTGGTCAGTAGCAGAGTAGAGAAGAGCAGGATTGATGTGGCAAAGGTTTCTATGGGCAACTGTTAGGCAGTTGGAGGGAGAGGAGGTGGAAGACAGGGAGAGACCGAAATGAATAAGGTGGTGATCAGAGAGTGGGAGAGGTTTGTTGGAGAGGTTGCACGGAGTGCATAAATAGGAGAATACAAGGTCTAGGGTGTTGCCACCGGAGCAAGTCTGTATCTATTGCTTCAGGTCAAGAGAGGAGGTTAGACTAAGAAGTTTAGCAGTAGCAGAACTATTAGCATTAACAGGGATGTTGAAGTCACAGAGAATGATTGTGGGGATTTCAGAAGACAGAAAGTAGATTAGCCAGGCAGAGAAGTCACGAAGGAAGGTGATACCAGTCCAGCAATTAGAGAAATGGGAGAAAATAGACAAACATTATTTTTAAAATCATTTTTGTAATAAAAGTAGCCATCTTTGCCTCTTTATCCTGACCCCAGTCTATTAACATGCTTTACCATGAATTATAGTAATACAGTGTCTGTTTTAAATATACAGTACATTTCCTATGTACCTATAAAACTTTAGTCTGTTGAAGCCATAACCGTTGTAATAATAATGTTGTAAACTACCAATTTTTGTGCCTGGAAAAAATCTCAGTCAGGAAATAACCTGTTAAGAATATGGAAAGTTTAAGGTGTAAACTGCATGTATTTTCTTATAATACCAAATGTTATTCTTATGTGCTTTTATTCTTAGATTTGGATTGTCACAGGACAAAGTACAGAGTTGCCTGAAGAAAAGTGGGCTTTGAAGCAGGGTGTAGGGAGGAGAGCAGGTCAAATAAAAGGTTGGTCCACGCATCACTGATTGTTCATTTACAGTTATTCTAGGCACAATACAAAAATGCCTTGCAGAATTTCAATAACAATCAGAAATACACCTTGTAATTTGCTTCCATACAACAGGTGTGCAGTCAACATTTTAAGTGTACACAGAGCCAAGCATGTGCCAGGATGACGTAACTCACATGAATAAGAATTGCGTTGTCCCAACCCAGCCAATCAAGATGGCCGAAGACCCTAAACCCAGAAGAAGACCAGGTGAAGATGAAAGTGCCAGCACTGGAAGAGATCACTTTTCTAAGTAATGGCTCGTTTCCACTGAGCTTTCTGGTACGGTTCGGTTCGGTACGGTACGCTATTTATGCCCTTTCCATTGTGAATGGTACCCTAATTCCGAACCGTACCACTTTTCTGGGACCCTTTCGTTGGGGTACCAAGCACATTAGTACCGTACCAACAGGGTGGAGCTACACTCTGCAGAACTTTGATTGGTTCACAGAGAATCGTCTATCACAGCTTTTCTGCTACACCACGCCTATCATGAAAGGGTACTATTGGCAGTGGAAACGCAAGGTGTACCTTTCCGAACCATACCGTACTGAACCGAACCGTACCGTACCACTCAGTGGAAACGAGGCATTAGTGTGCCATAGTGTTCCAATAGGCATTTATTATTTATTGTTCCATTATTTATGACAAAAAAAATTATATTTTTGAACACAGGGACTGTGAGGATGGGCTTTTACTTGCTTCAGATGGGTTTTGCATTCCCATACAGGTCTAATGTAGGTCAGAAAGAGGTCAACTGCAGGTCAAAGGAACCTATCAATGAATGCTGAATGATTACTGAAGCATCCCAAACTGAAGTCAGACTAATGCTATAAAACAAATGCCCAAAGCCCGTTGACACAGGCCGTTGAACATATCCAAAAACAAATATGTAATATATTGCAATTTTCCAGTCCTTTTATGTGGTAGCTGAGTTCGTTTTCTTTTTTAGGCTATTTTTGCAATATTTTCACCTGGTAATCCTGTCAGTAACACATTTTCTCTGCTAGGTTGACAATCCTCACTAACAGTACTATATCTTGTGAACCCTGTAGGACAGGAAGTGTTTAAAAACTACTGAAATACTGCTGCTTCTGCTACTGGATACCCACTAGTTTATTTTATCTCTCAGGGATTCCAGCTTCCTAAATACAAGGACCCAGGCTTTGTTTTGCAAATAGCCAGGAGGAGAGGGGGGACAGAGACGGGACCACAAGGGACCTTGAGACCTGCAGAGTAGCACAGTGGGGAGAAATACTAAACCCAATGTAAATAAACAGATTTGAAGAACATAGAATCGTATGCTTCTGAGAAAATAATGTTTTGCTGCTGTAAACCTGTTAATGTAATCGTGCCCGTATTTGGGCGTTAAAGTTCAGTTCTAAGTGTATAAACCCAGCACACCATTCCAAAAGTTAATTTACTCAAGCTGTATGCGCAGGATAGTAGTCTGGAGATGACTATGTGCCATCCTGGTAGCCTTTCCGCCCTAGGCCACAGCCTATTTTAGTTTTGCAGGAAACTGGCCATACCCATAAAGGTTTAAAGATTAGGCATACAAAGTATAAGGAAGCATGGAAGCTGCTAGTTCCCTCTCTGTCATGCCAATCCAGTTGCTTCAGTATTTTCTGAGTTACCGACTAGGAATATGTATTCAGACTAGTTCTGACATTCCTGATATGCATTATTGTTTGCATCAGTGTCAGACAGCCTGGCAACTAACATTTCAGAAGGAGGTTAGCGGTGCTATTTTCTGTATATCTCTCAGTACTGGTTTCCTTTAAAGTAGACCTTTCCCCCTTCCCTATTAAAATGTCCCAGCTAAATAAATGTATTTGGGGAAATCAACAAACCCATCAACAGAAACACTGTTCTTGCATTATTAGCTTGTCCCTTTTCCACAGGTCCTTCCACCCTAGGCTCAACATCCCATTCTCCCATTTTCAAAAAAATGTCGGTGGCTGCCTTCTGCTTCCTTGCTCTGTGGCAGTCTACTTGTTGGCGGGTGGCAGGCTGCCTCACTCATGGCCATAAAGAGCAGCCGAACCAAACTCCCAGCGTTCAACCAACCTTCCGGGCAATGCGACTCTTTGGCCAAGGACTCTCCCCAAAGTTTGGTTGGAAGGTGGAGACCGACCCCCTATCCACCCTCCTGGCTGTGCACTTTGCCCCCTCACCCCCAGGGGTTCCAGCTACTGAACCACCTTTTCCAGGCCCAACAGCCGGGGGACACCAGTAGGACTCACTCTCACACTGTCCGCATACTGATATACAGGCCTAATGAATACTCTCCAAGGCCGTAATGTAATGTAACTTATTTTCTGTACATAGTGCAATCATATACAGTCAAAAAGCTACATATCTGATATTGGCTGACAATGGGGGGGGGGGGGGGCAGCTGCACTTGGGCCAAGGTCCTTAGAGTGCTTTACCTCCACTCGCCTTCCCAGGTAGCGAGTGGAGGTAACTTGGCACAGATTTGTGGCAGTGTTGAATTGTAAGTCTGTTAACTTGCTGCACATTTTCACTAGCAAGTTGTCCACCTGTAGAGCACTTGAAGCACACGTTCTAATTGACACTTTTCCAATTTGTATGAAAAGTCTCTAGCAAGTGGTGAGTCTACAGCAAGAGTTCTGCAAGTCTACAGCATGAAGTCTGTTAACTTGCTGCACATTTTCACTAGCAAGTTGTACACCTGTAGAGCACTTGAAGCACACGTTCTAATTGACACTTTTCCAATTTATATGGCAAGTCTCTAGCAAGAGCAAAGTTGCAGTGGTGAGTCTACAGCAAGAGCTCTGCAAGTCTACAGCATGAAAATTCAGACACAGTGACTCCTGTGGTGGGATAACTATTGCACAATGTAACTGAGCCAGAACTTGCAGCAGACTTGCAGAATTTTTGCTAAGAAATTTGATCTGGAGTCATGCAATGCGGACTTGCCATAATTGTGCAACAAATTTGGAAAGCCTGGCAAGTCTAGCAATAGCTTAGCAACTCATTTTCAAACTTACAGCACAATTGCTTGCTATCTGGGTTCTGTCCCTTGGGGGACTCAGCAAAGTTCTGCAAAGTCTTATACAGGAGCCCAGACCTAAGGAGGCCTGTTCTTAGCCAAGCTTTCTTCTTTACCCTGCCTCCCACCCACACACACACACTCTAAGGGGGTATCAGGACAATATCCCACCGGACATTATCCCCCGGGACAATATGCCCCCGGAAAACATCCCCCTGGACATAATCCCCCCGGGACAACATCCCCCCAGATAATATCCCCCCGGGACAACATCCCCGGGGCAATATCCCCCGGGACAATATCCCCCCGGAAAACATCCCCCTGGACATAGGGTTAGGGTTAGAGGGTTAGGATTAGGGTTAGGGTTAGAGGGGGGATATTGTCTAGGGGGATATTGTCCAGGGAGGATAATGTCCGGGGGGATGTTGTCCAGGGGGGGATATTGTCCGGGGGGATATTGTCCGGGGGATATTGTCCTAGAATCCTCTAAGAGGACTTACTCCTTCCTGCTTCCAGGCCAGAAAGGGTATCTGGATATACAGTGGAACAAACAAGGCGGAAGAGGACGCAAGTGGAGCCCACCATATCCCAGCATATAGGGGAAGATAAAATTTGACCTAGTAAGAGAGGTCAAACATAGAGGTAAGCACATTAGTTGAGAGGTGGTTGGGATCACTGAAGAACCAGCACTTTTCTGATTACGGATTATTATTATGGACTTACTTATGAATTGTATATACATGTTGCACTTTTAAGAGTTTATGCGATAATATTGCGATATTGTGATTTTGCGTTGTTTTTTTTTTTTTCCCATTCCACATTGTGTTTCACATTTATTTGTACTGCTAATCACTGTATTGGAGTATATCTAGGAACCAGAGTTTGATTTTATGATATCGATATATAATCCACTTTTATTTCTGTATTCACCAATGCTATTTTTAAAGGACATTAAGGAGGAAGGTTTCAGACTTTGCACTTGTGCTTGGTAATATTATGGACTCACTTATGAATTGCATGTACATGTTGCACTTTTAAGGATTTTTTATGTGATTATATTGCGATATTATGATTCTGCGATTACGCCATTAATTTGCATTTTTTTTTTACAGTACATATTGTGTTTCACATTTATAACCACTGTATTAGAGTTTATCTAGGAACCAGTGTTTGGTTTTATGATATGGATATTTATATATGACCCATTTATATTTGTGTATTCACCAAGACTATTTACCAAGGCCTTTGAGGAGGAAGGTTTTAGACTTTGTTTGCGCTTTATACTTAAACACAATTCCTTTACTGACACTACTAAGGGCATTAGGCGCAACAACACACACTGTCATTATTTGCTTCCAAGTTCCAGGCCTAACTGAACTCCCCCAGAACTAGCCCCAGAACCATCCACCTAATGGGACTCCTTCCCACTCCTCCCTCCAAAGGGAAAGATCCCACCTAAAGAGGAACTCTCACCACTCTACCTGCCTACTTACTGATATAATTATGCTAGACCTATTGCATGCACCATAAGGCCCCTTTCACACATGCTGTCCGTTTGTCCGTTTTTCATCCATCCGTTGACGGATGGAAAACGGGCATCAATGCATCTCTATGTAAAAACGGATGACAACGGATGATCATCCGTTAACATCCGTTAGGCCCCTTTCACACATAAGGTCCGTTCAGTTCTTCAGTTCAGTCACGTCAAAATGTATTAGTTTTCCATCCGTTTTTCATCCGTTTTTCATCCGTTTTTCGTCAGTTGTTATCCGTTTTTCGTCAGTTGTTATCCGTTTTTCATCCGTTTTTCGTCAGTTGTTATCTGTTTTTCATCCGTTGTCATCTGTTTTTCATCTGTTGTCATCCGTTTTTCATCCGTTGTCATCCGTTTTCATCCGTTTTTCATCTGTTGTCATCCGTTGTCGTCTGTTTTTCGTCCGATCCGTTTTTTTGATGGATGAAAAATAGGGCATTCATCCGTTCAAAAAAACGGACATTGACGGAAGCGGATGAAAACGGATGTTAACGGATGATCATCCGTTGTCATCCGTTTTTACATAGAGATGCATTGATGCCCGTTTTTCATCCGTCAATGGATGGATGAAAAACGGACAGCATGTGTGAAAGGCGCTTAACTCATGTGAGCTACAGGGCAGACAATGACCTGGTCTGCAGCTCAGCAAAGTACAAAAAAGTAGGAGTTCAGAGTTTGGCTCAGAGATGAATTCAGAAGACGCTCACGCTCATCTCTTCTGTTGAACAATAACCCACCCCCAGATCGTGTATAGTGCATGTGCCAGATCTATGATGGCATGTGCACCATTTGAGATCTGGAGTAGTTTGTTGAACAACAGTGCATGCATGAGATCAGATGAATTCACCAGGGAAGGTACTGGTGACATAGACTTCCCTAGGTACATGTGTGAGGTCATAGCTACGTCACCAGCACCTACTGAAAACTAGGAAGTGCCATAAAAAAAAAAAAAAAAAGATACATTTTTGAAAAAATAAATAGTTTAAATAGCAAAATGACTTCATGACGTTTATGCATGTGCATGCAGAGTGGCAGCCACCAAGCATTTTTGTGTTTAATGAGAAAAGTTCCACTTTTGTCACTATAGTATAAATCAGATGCAGCAAGCTCACTACCAGGTTCCAGAAACAGAAAAGAGCTGGAGAATCCAAAAAAAGACTGAAGTCAAAGGCTTTAGGCTAAGGTCTTGCTGGGATTTGTAGTTCCTCAGAAACATTTGCGCTTGAGACAGCCTAGCTGATATATCTGTACCCTACTGGAGCTGACAATCTATTGCATACCTCCAATTTTTCTGAGATGAAAAAGATTATAAGTTGTTTTTCTTCTAATTCCTTGCAACTGATTATCACCATGGAGAAAGTCATATTCTCCTCATGATACACCAAGCATTCCTGGATTATGAGTTACCATATTTATGTGAAAATCTGTTGCTATTACTCAACCAGCTCAGAACCTAAGGAAGAACCGGCTGCCTAAGGAAAAAAAAAAAAAGCCATTTGGCCAAGGCACCATCTGCAAATCCTTTTTACAATCCCAGAGAGCAGGGGCCACATTCCCACTTCTTATTCATATTTCCGCAACTATTACGAACGCCCACAGAACTCTGACAGTGATGGTACGTGGAAAGCATGTGGCAGAAATTAGGAAAACCACAATGAGGCTCCTGTACACACACTGCCCAGGGTGGACCTCGCTGACCTTTCACACCATCCTTTACTAGAGTTTATTTTTTTTTCTCCTCTGATTCCAAATATGTTATGACCTTCTGTCTCTATTAAGACTTTACATACTGTATGTATGTTGGGACTGTCATTTCTTATTTATGCATTGAATGAAATCGTCTTTTCTTGCAGGAAATCCTAGTTACTTTATTTACGGTCACCATTCGGCAGCTCTCTGACAGACGGGAAGAAATCCTAATTAGGAGAAACTCAAATGCATAATAAAAAAATAACAATACAATAAAATAAATCTTTAGTAGCAGAAGGAATGGTGCCACTCTGTGCCAACATATTTACAAATGTTAATATCGTTTTTCCTATTTATATATTGCTGATGTATTATGTAAAAGTTTTACCAATCTTTACCCTAGTGGAGCTTACAATCGAATGCAGGGATCTCCAAACTTTCTAAACAAAGGGCCATTTTTCTGTCCTTCAGACTTTAGGGTTGCTGGACTGTGGCCATTGAGAGTAAAAAAAGGACCTGATGTCTGTAGTAAAAGACAATGCCCTATCTTTGGTGTCAGTGGGAGGAAATGTGCCCCATTTTTGGTGCAGGGATAGGCATGGACCAAGGATGTGGCAGACATTTTCCAAAGTACAGACCTTAGTGAAGGACACCAAGGTACATTTCAAATTAAAACCATCAAAAAACATTCCGTCTACTTTCTGGCCTAGTTCTACAATTTATAAACAAACCGCTTGTGGTATACTGTTATAAACGGTTTAAAATATTTTCAAAATTCTTACCTTATATTTTTCTGTTGTATTGAGTCGCAGCAGCAGCATCAAAGTCCTTTCTAGATGTGGATGAAGTAGCAATACGCAAACTTATGTCAACACGACATTCCCCAGGTCCCCCATAGGCCAGGGCAGGTCTCCCGTAGATCCCCTTTTAGTGCAGGCCAGGGCAGGTCCCCCATAGATCTCCCTTTAGTGCAGGCCAGGGCAGGTCCCCCCGTAGATCCCCACTTTAGCGCAGGCAGGTCCCCCATAGATCCTCCCTTTAGTGCAGGCCAGGGCAGGTCTCCCGTAAATTCCCCTTTAGAGCAGACAGGTCCCCATAGATCCCGCTTTAATGCAGACAGGTCCCCTATAGATCCCCCTTAGAGCAGGCCTGACCAGGGTGAGGGTCCCCCATATTTATACATCCCCCTTTAGAGCAGGCAAGGGAGGCAAGTCCCCCATAGATCCCCCTTTAGAGCAGGCCAGGGTGAGGGTGCCCCATAATTATACATCACCCTTTAGAGGAGGCAAGGGCAGGCAGGTCCCCCATTGATCCCCTTTTAGAGCAGACAAGGGGAGGCAGGTCAACCATCCCCCATAGATCCCCCTTTAGTGCAGGCAAGGGCAGGCAGGTCCCCCATAGATCCCCCTTTAGAGCAGGCCAGGGGGAGGGTCCCCCATATTTATACATCCCCTTTAGAGCAGGCAAGGGACCTGCCTGCCCTTGCCTGCTCTAAAGGGGGATTTCTAAATATGGGGGACCCTCACTATGGCCTAGACCTGCTCTAAAGGGGGATCTAGGGGGGACCATCTTTGGTGTCAGTGGGAGAAATTGTGCCCCATCGTTGTTGTCTTTGGGAGGAATTTTGCCCTTAGTTGGGTGTCACTGGGTGAATTATGCCCCATTTTGGTATCAGTGGATGAAATAGTGCCCCAAGTGCTGGATATAAGCAAGCAAAGGGCAGCCGTTTGGAGACCACTGATCTAATGCATACCTCCCAACATTGTAAGATGAGAAAGATGGACACCTTTAAAAAAATTACCTTCAGGAAGATTTTTCAAAAACCCCTGTTTGCAATTCAATATCCTTGGAATAGTACATACTAGCCCTCATCCTGCTGTAAATGGTGCATGTCAGTGCTAATGGCACTGGCTGGGAAGGGGTTAACATCAAGGTGTTAACTGTGTGCCTAGCATGTGTAATGTGTGTAATGTGTGCTGCTTTTACTAAGAGATCTGTCTGTTTTTTTCTCCTTAAAATCAAGGTTGATTTCAGGGAGAAGAAACAGACAGATTGCAACTCTGTGCTGTGATTTGCCACAGCCGATCAGCAGGTGTAAAGCCGCAATCATTGGCTGTACCCTGCTGGAAAATTTGTGCGGTGTCCAATCACAGCACGGGTTAGCAGGGGGCCTGCACGTGCGCTGCCATACCATGAAGTGCATTGCAACGTATGGGTACGTTACGGTGTGCCTGGCTGTGCCACACGATTGCAGTACTGTGCGCGGGCTGGCAAGAGGTTAAAGGTAAACATAATTACACAAGTACCCACCTCCACTCCAATGATCTGATGTCCATGATGTTTCTCAACAGCATCTTGCTGGTTAGAGATGGCAGAACTCAAGCACATGAACAGGATTTCATTCACCCCAGCCCACAGGCGCCATAACGAAAATGTACTCAATATACATTTTAAAGGTAACTGCGAACTGGCAGGTAAGTTAAAGTAATTTTAAAGTCTCGTGTTTTTTTTTTTTTTAAATAACAAACATGGTATACTTACCTGCTCTATGCTGTTGATTTTGCACAGAGCAGCCCAGATCCTCCTCTTCTTGGGTCCCTCTTCAATGCTCCTGGCCCCTCCCTCCTGTCAAGTTCCCGCAAAGCAAACAGCTTGCTATGGGGGCACCCGAATCGAGTCCCAGCTCCCTGTGTCCATTCAGACACGGAGCTGCTGTTCGGCCCCGCCCCTTCCCTCTCCTGACTGGCTAACTGACTTTGATTGACAGCAGCGAGAGCCAATGGCACTGCTGCTGTGTCTCAGCCAATCAGGAGGGAGAGTCCCGGACGCCCGAGGGACTCATGGACATAACTGGATAGCGATAGGGTTCAGGTAAGTATTAGGGGGGCTGAGGGGAGCTGCTACACACAGAAGGCTTTTTATCCTAATGCATAGAATGCAGTAAGATGATAAACTCTGCCTTTACAACTCCTTTAATTTTATTGCAGAATAGACAAAGTATGTCCCTGCTACAATTAAGATCCTGCCTGTTCACAATTATTCTTCTCATAGGGTTAGTTAGGCTTTAAGAAAGTCTATACATCATACCGGCAAGAAGGACAAGTGAGAGGAATGAGTGACAGATTGATCAGATACCAAATGAGTGACAATTGAGAGCTATGCTAATGTAATAAAACCTTGTGCTTAGTTTGCTTTTTTGGATTGTGGGAAGAGACTAACACCTAACTGACATTCACACAAACATGGGCAGAGCATACAAAGCCCTTTGGTAGAATTAGAAGACCTCTGCATGACATTTCAACGAAGACCAATCAATAGGGCCAGATTTACCATTAGGTACAGAAGGCATGCACCTATAGGCAGCATCGAAGAAGTGACTGTTTTTTTTCTGCAGGTTTTGTGTGTTTCATATAAACGTATTTATACATTTTGACAATATTCTAGCTAGTAAAAACAGTAAAAAAAAGAAAATATTTTGTGTAATAGAGATGATCCTAGCAGAGGGTTTTAAACTTATGTGAGTTTTTTGCATTGGTGCCATGCAGTGCCATTCATTCTAAATTTCAAGCTTCAAGCAGCAAGTTTTAAGTCAGGTGTGAATGGACACCACTGAATAATGGGAATCTTGATGTGGAGCGTTGAAGCGTTTTGGGAAAGGGATTTCTTATCACGAAGGTGTGAATGGGGTCTAAGTGTTACTCACGTGACAGAATACCTAATCTACATCCCTCCAGGGTTCTTAATTGTGTAGTCCTGCCCAGCTCAGTACAGCCTCTACATGATTTTCTGTGGGGCAGAACTGCATTTATAAACTTAATGGGGAGGGACGGAAAAATGTCAAAAAACGTACGTAACACACAATTTTGCAAATTTCAGGTCCCTAAAAACACCTGAAAATGCTCTCACAAGTGTGAACAGGGGCTAAAGGATGTGGGGAAAGTAGTAAAGAGGAAAGTCAACGTCACTTCATCAAGTTTTCATTCTTTGTGTCCCCAGGAAGGAGGCTTCTTTTGGTGTTCCTTCACTTTGTGAAGATCTGCTATCATTTCTTATTGTGTCTCCAAGACAAACAGATATTAACCTACTCAAACTAAAAATAAAAAAATATTTGTCTTCAGATATTCATACTCTGTGAATGTTGTTGAACATTTAAAAATATACAAACCAAAGTGTTTTTGGCATTCACATGTTCTTTATATTCTTGATTCAGAAACGTCACTTCTAGCATTGCTTGGGTATAGCACTAAAAAATGTGACTATAAACAAGGATGTATCACTTCTAAATGGGTGTAAAAGCTGAGTGGGTGCTTCTATTTAGGGTGTGGAACTCAGAGGGGACTTAAATATCCTTATTATCTACACTGTATAAATAATGGAAGCTTCAACACTCTGCCAGAATGCGGGGCTTTGAAAAGGGAGTAGCATCATTTGTTCCCTCAATCCAATTTCCTCTTTGTTGTCACTTTACGAATAAACCTACGGGGACTGAATGCTCAGTGACTCATACATCCACATTGAAACTGGCTGTTTAAAAGAACATTCACACACTTTGAACTATTTTTACAGTTATTATTTGTAGCCAAAGTATTTTCAGCTTCCAGGGCCAGTATTAGTAACTGACATATAAGAATAACACCAGAGGAACAAATTTAAAGAGGTGCTGGGAATTTTCAATTTTGTATGTGCAGTGAAATGAAGGCAAACTTCAAAGAAGCCTAACAGCTTTGGCAGGGAGGCTCTCACACAACAAGGCTTTCCCCAATTGATGCCCAATTGTATCTCAAACCATAAAAATATAGAAAAGAACACCAGACTGAAAAGGAATGAAAGAGTTCATGGTAGCTGTAAATAAAGGTAAATTGGTCATATAAACTAGCCGACACGTTTCAGGAGCCAACCCCCCCCCCCCCCCCTCCTCATGGCTCAACACAGGGTAAACTTTTAATGGACTCAAAACAGTGACCTACACAGATCTACACTATATTGTCAAAAGTATTGGGACACCTGCACATGAACTTTATTGGCATCTCAGTCTTACTCCGTAGGGTTCATTATGGAGTTGGCCCACCCTTTGCAGCTATAACAGCTTCAACTCTTCTGGGAGGTTTGTTCACAAGGTTTAGGAGTGTCTATGGGACAAGGTTCATAAAGTCATGGATGAGCGTGTTTGGGGTGGAGGAACTTGACTGGCCTGCACAGTCCAGTCCTCAACCCGATAAAACACCTTTGGGATGAATTAGAGCGGAAACTGCAAGGCAGACCTTCTTGCCCAACATCAGTGCCTGACCTCACAATTGAACCTCTGGAAGAAGCACCTAGTAGTTTAGGTGCTAGAAGTGAGGCAAATTTAGTTTTTGGCTCTGCTGTTAGATGTGGCGACATAATTGTGCTTTGTCCACTCTGAGTTCTGGCTTGTCTGTCTCCCCCTGACTTTCTAGAACTTTCGAGAAAAATAGTGAGCAGGAGAGGGAAGAGTTTGAGCTGGTTCTAGATACAGCCTCAGCCAATCCCTGGTCGAGAAGAGTGACCAGCATGGGGCTGAGAGTGGTATAGAAGGGTAAGAGCAGAGAGTAGCAGGGTCCTTTGCCTGCAGGAGAGTGACCCAGCCTAGAAGTGCCGTTAAACCTTCCAAGGCTTAGGAGGAACCTTAAGAAGTCCTGGAAGATTCTTGCTCCCGAAGGAGCCAAAAGATCACCCCTAAAGGTTGCAGGAACACCCAAGGCAACATCCAGAGAGGATCTCCTTGGTATACTTTATGTTAGCGTCAACTGAAGCTGATAAAAGGCCTACAGACTGCGTAGATCACAGTGAGCAGGCCACGGAGAAATCCTGAGAGAGAGAGAGAGAGAGAGAGAGAGAGACTGTTGCCTGTATACCCCTTCTTGAGGCTGAGTTCAAACTTATGCGAATTAGATGCGGGTTTGCCCACATCCAATTCACATTACAGGAGACTGTGACGGACTCTCAATCAAGCCAGTTCACACATCTCTGAAAGGAGTCCTGTGCGTCTTTGGCTCCATTTCAGGTCTGAACATAGGCGTGCGCACAGGGTGTGCCAGGTGTGCCTGGGCACACCCTAATCATCCTATGTGGCGCAGATTCCCCCTGTTTAGACCCTAAAAATATTGTAAATAATAAATAAAAATAAATAAAACTAAAAATAATTTTAAAAAATGAATGGAAAAAAACTAAAATCACCATCCACTGCCCTAATGACACCAATCTATGCCCAACTAACACTGTCCACAGCTCTACGGACACTGTCAGTGTATATACACATGCACACACACATGTGTTTGAGCTTTGGGGTGCACACCCTAATGCCATAGGCTGCGCACACCTATGGGTCTGAATTCATGCAAAATTCAGGCCTGATTCGTTCCTGAAACAGAGAACAGGGACACACCGGCCCCTGCTGTGAGCCGCATGCAAATTAAGTGTGAACCTGTTCAAGGGACTGTTTCATAGCTGTTCTGTAGAGGAAGCCCCCCTGCTAAAAGCTGTTGCTACCGTCTGTACAGAAGATTCTGCTCTACTTTAGTTAACTGTTTCTAGATAGTGTCCTCATTTAGGTTGTTTTAGCTTTGGGCATTCCAAAGCTTTTCCCAATCCCTATCCCAGCTCTACAAAACAACATTTTAAAAAGGAGCTATGTGGCCAGGCCACCTCAGCCAGTCATTGTGTCATTGGTGGGCAGGGGAACAGACACCACCTCTCCTAATGACATGCAAATTTAAAGCAGAGCACTAAATATTCTGAGTGCTTTGTTTAGGAGGTCAGCTAATATCTATATTTTTAGCCTTCTCGGACTCACAAACTGGGACAGAATGAGTGGGTTATATTTAGAGATGCAAATAGCTCTGCTCTTAGTAACTATAGAAAATGAAGAACCTTAAGTCTTATGAGAGGAGCCTTGACTGATGGATCCAAAGCAACAGTTAAGGACCAATTAATACTAATGTGCTGCATTAGCGTGCATACATCAACTTTAAGGCAGCCTGTTCTTTTGAATGGGCTACCTAATGCATCAAAAAAGGCACGTGCAGCATTTTAAACAGCGCAGCACTAACATGCAGTGCACTACAGCACAAGTGTGTTGAGAAGGTGTGCTGGGGTGCCATTCAGAATGAATGGCACTGCATGGCACCAATGCAAATAACTCACATTACCATGCATTGCAGTAATGCACGTTGTTTTGTCATCTGACCTGGCCAAGGTTGGGTGGCGGCTTTGCAAACCTGCTGGAGTGATGGGGACCTAGAAGGTTAGTATCAGCAGGAACTGAAACCGGAGCGCCCATAGGTAATTGGGGGCCGGGAGTAAGTTCTACCAGAGAAAGCTGGAAGGGTTCATTACCTCCTGATTCAAATGTTCTACCTTGTCTGGCCATGGGCTCGGAAGGCAGAGAGTCCGCGGTGTCTGTGCCTCTGGGAGTGGTCGCCCCAGAGGTGCTCTTAGTAATACTTGGGTGTGGGGCCCCAATGTGTGAACCAGCACATGGTCACAGCTCCAAACACTTTTTCTGCACTGCGCCATTTAGGGCTGGGCCTTTTGGCTAAAGTCCAGGGCAATATTTGTTACCAGGCCTCTTCAGGGCCCGGCCAGTGCACTATGCATGGCCACTTTTTATTTAATTTATTTTTCTCCCACGTTTGTCAACTTTCACTTTTGTGTGTGTTTTTATCACGGATGAAGGGTGTGAGTCCTTGGGCTTGCCCTGATGTCTAGGGGGAGGATGTGTGACCTTCTGGTTCCTTTCTCCCCTGCCTCTGGGGGGTCTCTCTTTGGGAGAGCCCCCCGACCAAGTATTCGGTGGTGGCTTCAGCTGCCCAGAAGAACGGGGTCCGCCAGGCCTTCTGGCTAGGTGGACCATGTAAACCCTTTGTCCCTGTCAGAAGCCTTGTGCCCTGGGGGATCAGGGTAGAAGTCCTACCCCTTCAGAGGGTGGACTAAAAGCACACCCTTAAGTGCACTTTTTTGTGTGTGTTCACATGCAGGTTTTTTTGTTCACTCACAGGTTTTTTCGTTGTCGTTTTTTCACCACCGCAAATTAAAAAAAAAAAAATGCAACAGTTAATGTGTGTTTTAATTATTTCATATTATTATTATACAGGATTTATATTGCGCCAACAGTTTGCGCAGCGCTTTACAATATAAAGTGAGACAATACAGTAACAATACAATTCAACACAAGAGGGTTAGAAGGGCCATTTAATAGTGTGAAGGGGGCCTAAGTTTGCATCACTGGTCATGTGGTGGTGGATTCTTGTGGGGAGATATATGTTAAGTACGCGTTTCAACACAACGTAACTGCTTAACCTCTCGCCCACCACTTATCACATACATAGGGCGGCAAGAAAGGTTTGCTTTAACACCTAGCTGCTGCACATATGCGTCCGCTGCAGCATGAGGATTGTCTGGGTAGCATAATAACTTAGCTGTCACCTGCAACTCTCGTTCAAGTCTCCCAATCATAAGACTTCCGTAAGAGCCAATCACAGTAGTCACTTAATAGCTGCATCACTTCCCCTTCACTAAAAACCCACTTAAAGTGATGCTGGAAGCTAGCGTTAAAGGGTTAGCATAAACTATAGATAAAAATTGTCCCCCATTAAAAGAACAAATCTGGCCATACGCCATGATTGTGGTTTCATTCAGGAAATTACAATTGTTCCAGATTTGAACGTTAAAAGCAACCACAACTTTGAAGTACTTTCAAACAACATTCTCCATTGAACATTCCGAGCACAACTTTTGTACAAGTGTACGCTCGATTATCTATCAGTGTATAAGCAGCTTAAAATATAACTAAAGATTTTGTAAACAAAAAAAATACAACTAAAAATAAATCCTTTAAACCAGGCATGTCCAACCTGCGGCCCAGAACTGCAGGCAATGGGGCCCATCGGCCACTAACATATATTCAAAATGGCCGCTCTCACGGCCACTGTCTGTTGACATTTTTTTTGGAGGAAGTTGGCCGCCGCGTCCGCTGATTGGCTGAGTTGCGGCTACACTGCATTCACGGGAGTTGTAGTCCGGACGGTGTTCAAGTTCCTGGTGGCAGTGGGTGGGGAGAACTGAGCAGCAGGAAGCAGGAAGCTACAACTCCCTGAGATGGAGTCTTGAGGCAGGCAGAGGCAGGGCGCGTGGCACGGGGGTACAGGGCATGCATGTCACATGACCAGCTGGGGCTGGGCGTTGGATGGCTGCAGCAGTGAAACCTGAAGAAACTCTGAGAACAGCTTACTTTTATACAACTCCCGGAGTCTTTGGACTAGAGGCAGGCAGAAGCAGGGCATGCCAGTCTGCAAGGAGACGCACGTGACTGGCTCTGGCTGGGCGCTGGCTGCAACTTAAAGATGTCATCACCCCCCAGGAGGCCGTGCAAGGAGCTGCAATCGGCATCACTGAGGTGAGAGACCCTGACACCCCCACCTGACCCCCCCATACACCCCATTTACCCTACTCCAGTGCCCTGACCACCCAGTAACCTTAAAATAGGAAATAGCCTTCAATACTGTCTGGTTGTCTGGTTCTGGCCATGGCCTGTGGGTCCTGCTGGCCATGGCCTCCTGCTGGGAGCTGCCCATGGCCTGTGGGTCCTGCTGGCCATTGCCTGTGGGTCCTGCTGGAAGCAGGCCATGGCCTGTGGGTCCTGTTGGCAGTTGGCCATGCCCTGTTGGTTCTGCTGGCCATTGCCTGGGGGTCCTGCTGGCCATGGCCTGTGGGTCCTGCTGGCAGTTAACCATGGCCTGTGGGTCCTGCTGGCCATTGCCTGTGGGTCCTGCTGGTAGCTGGCCATGGCCTGTGGGTCCTGCTGGCCATAGCCTGTGGGTCCTGCTGGGAGCGGGCCATGGCCTGTGGGTCCTGCTGGCAGCTAACCATGGCCTGTGGGTCCTGCTGGCCATTGCCTGTGGGTCCTGCTGGGAGCTGGCCATGGCCTGTGGGTCCGGCATTACCCACCAGAAGAACCCGCCAGCAGTATCTGCTAGCAGTAACAGCCAGCCTTAACCACCAACACTACCCGCCAGCAGTACCCACCAACACTACCCGCCAGTAGCAATCGCCAGCAGTAACCGGCAGCATTACCCACCAGCAGTAACCGCCAGCAATACCCGCCAGCACTACCTGCCAGCAGTAACTGCCAGCACTACCCACCAGCAGTAACCACCAGCATTACCCGCCAGCAGTAACCACCAGCATTACCTGCCAGCATTACCCACCAGCAGTAACCGCCAGCAGTACCCGCCAGCAGTTACCACCAGTAACATGTATGAAAAAGGACATGACATTTTCTGGCTGCCTAAGTCATATGTGCTAGGGGTGCAACTAGCCCCCAGCACATAACTGTAAATATCCCACATGTGCAGTGTTTCTGACTCCTACCACTATGACTTCAAATCACTGAAGTGGTCTTGATGGTTAGAGTGTTCCTTTAATATCTCTCAGAAGAAGTAAACCTCTGTATACTGATTCCATTTCATTTGATCATCCTCTAGTTGTGTTATACTATTCCGGGGCGCAGCAGCGTTTTATTACTTAGATACCTTAACTATAGTATATATTTTATATGCGGCCCGAGAAAATTTCTCTACACTCAATGTGGCCCAGAGAAACCAAAAGGTTGGACTGGGATGCTTTAAACCCTTTTTTTCAAATTTGGATAATGTGGAGAGTTTAGATCATCTGTCAGGTTTGAATTGTGGTTTGTGTGCCCATTATGGGGATTCACCATCTCTATTTGCCATGTTTAAAATAATAATCAAAAGTGAAAGTAAAAAAAAAAAACCCAAACTTTGGGTTGTCCCTAGAACAGCAAAAGAGGGGAAATCACGGTTATGAAAACCTGGGGTGGGATGCCATTTGTAAAATGTTATTCAAGTTCTCATCATCCCATCATCCCAAATTACATCTAAAGATAAACAAAACAGAGAAACAAAGCGGGACTTTCAAATATGCCTTTGAGAACTGAGACCACACTAAATTTGTATAAAAACCTGCACAAAATGTTTTTATTGGGTTACATTTTAAAAAGACATAAAAACGTCATTGTATATACCATACACTATAGAATTTGAAAATAAAGCTGGTATGTAGCTTGAATTCAGTTGATCAATGATAGAATGCATAGTACGCTGGTGTACGTGTTTCGCGGGAGCCCCTCCTTCTTCAGGACCACAGAAGTCACATGCTATGTATAGCTCTAACTATGATAGTGGATGATGGTAATCACAAATTATATCAACCATAAGGAAAAAAAATCTCCAAGTGGGAATATGTCTACCGGCAAATAAGAAACACCCACAATCCCAGTGGATAGGTTGGTTGACAGTACAGATTAGATGATGTGCTAGGTCCCCAATGTTGGGCTGATATACACTCTATTTCCAACAGTATTAGGATGCATGCCTTTACATGCACATGAACTTTAATGGCATCATTGTCTTAGTCCGTAGAGGTTCAATATCGAGTTGCCCACCCTTTGCAGCTATAACAGCTTCAACTCTTCAGGGAAGGCTGTCTACAAGGTTTAGGAGTGTGTCTATGGGAATGTTTGACCATTCTTCCAGAAGCACATTTGTGAGGTCAGGTACTGATGTGGACAAGAAGGCCTGGCTTGCAGTCTCCGCTCTAATTCATCCCAAAAATGTTCTATCGGATTGAGGTCACATCTCTGTGAAGGCCATTCAAGTTCCTCCACCCCAAACTCGCTCATCCATGTCTTTATGGACCTTGCTTTGCGCAGAACATTTTAAAGGGATGCTGAGGCAGATGGGAAAGGGCTAATTAATCTAAAGTATATGGAAAATGTTTGGTTGTCAGTTGCTACCTTTTGGTTCATGGAGAGATGGAAAGGAAGGGTGGGGGGCTGGGTAGGTGTTGCAGAAGATAGTGACACTAAAGCAACAGGGTTAGGGGGCAGCGCCATAACCGGTTCCCATCCGGCCTATATATGACTTTCTCCTGGAACAACCCTCACACACAGATGTAAGGCCGTGCTGCGGGCAAGATCTGTCCCTGGCTGTGTCTACCAGACCAATAACAGAAGATCACATGACAATTGTAAACAATGAATGGCATAGATTCATGCCATTAATTGTTACAATTGTGTTGTTAGCTGTGATTGGTCACAGTGATCATATGGTACAGACAGGGCCATTCACAGCCCATCTGTACCATGTGATTAGCTGTGGCCAATCACAACAAAACAAACCAAATGAATAAATTGAATTCAGTAAAATGCTTGCCTAAAGCAATGAAAAAATCCTGATCACTTCCCCCGAGTAGTACAACGTTACTATGGTAACATTATATTGCTCTGGTCACAGTCTGTTAAAAAAAAAAGCGAAAAAAAGGAAAATAAAAGTGATAAAAAATAAAAAACATTTTTAAAAAGATTAAAAACAATTGCCATTTTTTTCTTTTTTTTGTACTGAGCACCACCAGTTATAGGAGGACACTGGTGAAATTTTAATTTATTTATTTTCCAAAAAAATTATGTCAATTACAACTTCAAAAAACTCACCATGCCTCTTGCTAAATATCTTTGACCGTCTACTTTCCAAAAAGGGGTTTGGGGAATATTTGTACTGTCCTGGCATTTTTGGGCCTCAAGAAATGAGATAGGCCATCAGTACATCAGGATTTAACGATTTCCATAGTTTATGGACTCAATAACTTTTCTAAAGACTAAATAATATACACTGATTTGGGTTCTTTTTACCAAAGAAATGTAGCAGAATACATTTTGGCCTAAATTTATGAAGAACAATTATTTATTTGCAAAAGTGTATCACAGAACTGAAGAAAAACACATATTTTTTTTTTACATTTTTTAGCAAAAAAAATAAAAAACCCAGTGGTGATTAAATACCACCAAATGAAAGTATTACAATCTATAATCATTTCTCTTCTTATTTCATATGTGAGAAGGCTTACTATAGTTCAAAAATGATTAAAACTAAAAATTCTCCTTTTTGTTTGTTGGTCTGTGTAGATGAAAAGTACAGACAAGCACGCTGCCTCCAACAGTGCATTCTAATGGGCCATACACACTATAAGATTTTCTGAAGACTTTTTCCTTTAGACTAAGGCTGGCCATACACTATACAATTTTCTTGTTCAACTTTCCTTTAGATTTACCAAAACCATGTAATATAGGGTCAAACCTAAACACTTTTAATTTGTATGCAATCAGGCAGGCCCTTGCACTACATAGTTTAAGGTAAATCTAAAGGAAATTGAATAAGAAAATTGTATAGTGTATGGCCAGCCTTACCAAAACCATATAATATGAGGTCAAATCTAAACACTTTCAATTTGTATGCAATCTGGCAGGCCCTTGCACTACATAGAAAAGGTAAATCTGAAGGAAATCTAACCACAAATGTTGGATAGTGTGTGTCCAGCTTAAGAGTAGCTTTCACCTAAATAATTGCATGACCCAAGAGGCAGATCTTGTACAAAAGGGTACACAAGGGCTTAGTCATTAGGATGCACCTAGGACAGGTGTGGCTAAAGTGGTTATATACCTAGTGAAGTAACACACAGAACAAACAATTCCTCCTACATAAGTTGTACATGTTTATCTGCAAACCTGTTTCCTCTACAGCCTGGTAAAACACACAGATCAAAGGATATTTCTCAGGAGTAGAAAGCAGAGGATGGGGATCTGACATCACACTCACTGCAGAGGTAGAGCACAGAGCTCCAGTGACACCTGCGACCTAAGTGAGGGATGAGACACACCCTTTAACCACTTTACCACCGGAGGATTTTGCTGTCTTCCGTCCAGGCCACTTTTTGCGATTCGGCGCTGTGCGACTTCAACTGACAATTGCGCCGTCGTGCGACGCCGTACCCAAACGAAATTTACGTCCTTTTTTTCCCATAAACAGAGCTTTCTTTTGGTGGTATTTGATCACCTGTGCGATTTTTACTTTTTGCGCTATAAACAAAAAAAGAGCGTTTATTTTGAAAAAATAACAATATTTTTAACATTTTTTATATGAAATTCCCCCCAAAAAAGATGTAAAAACCAATTTTTTAAAAAAATTTTGGCCAATTTGTTTTCTGCTACCTATGTTTGGTAAAAAAAATCGCAATAAGCGTATTTTGATTGGTTTGCGCAAAAGTTATTGCGTTTACTAACAAAGGGAAAGATTTCTGTCATTTTTGGTGTTTTTTTTTTTAACGAGTAATGGCGGCGATCTGCGATTTTTTTTGCGGGACTGCGACATTGCGGTGGACAGATCGGACCCTTGACTGACATGTTTGACACTTTTGGGGGTACCAGTGACATTACTGCAGTAATCAGTGCTATATATATGCACTGTTACTGTAAAAATGACACTGGCAGGGAAGGGGTTAATTTTATTGGAGAGGGAGGGGTTAATGTATGCCTGGTGCTTACTGACGTGTAGGGGGGGAGGTGACTGAGTGAGTCATGGACAGATCGGATGTCCAGCTATGCTGAACAGTCCGATCTGTCACTCCCTGTCACTATGGAGATCCGCCCGCTGTGTTTACACACAGCGGGCGGATCTCCAGACTCGATCCCCGGCGATCGGGTAAGAGCAGCGGCGATCGCCGCTGCTCCTCCCCTGGCCCGACTCCCGCTGTGAATGAACACAGCGGGAGCGAGCCTCCGGCGGCGCGCAAGCGCCGCCCAGAAGGGGGAGTGTCTGACGACGTTAATACTACGTCGTCAGACGATAACGAACCACTCTGCCGCAGTAGTATTACTGTGAGCGGACGTAAAGTGGTTAATACATACTGCCATAAGAGAATATACAGAGCTGAGGCTGTCATTCATATGCTATGTGCTGGGGGGGGGGGGGGGTAGGCAGTCACCCAGGAAGGAGGTTGTTGTTTCGGCATAGAGTCTTACCAGTGACTCTCAGCGATAGCAGAGAAAGGAGAGATCAGAGAGAAATTACACTCTGTGCTTTGGATTCAGGCTAGTATACACTTAAAAAAGATGTGCTTTGTTCATTTTTCATGTTAGAGGTTTACAACCACTTTGGTAGTTAACTCTGGTACACCACTTTTACCTACAGGTAATCCTATAATAAGGCTCACCTGTAGGTACTGTGTAGGAAAAGAAATAGCCGCACATCCAGGGATTCCAATAGGTTTCAAATACCTTTATTTCCAAAAAGTTGCAAGTGATGACACCAAAGACACCAGCATGAAGTCTCGTAGACGCGTTTCACACATACATCTTGTGCTTAATCATTACCACTGTACTGTGAATATCTCCTAAACTTGCACCGTTTAGGAGATATTCAGAGTGCATGCAGCCGGTGACGTCACAGAGGCATGCACTGCATACCGGACCTTCAGAGCCTGTGACATAAACAGTGCTTTCCACGCGCATGCGCAGGAGTGACGTCATCGCGCCCCAGTCACTTATGTATCCGGAGGCTGCGAACCCAGAAGAAAGTTCGGGGGAGATGTCAGCCCTCTCAGCAGTGACAGCGCAGCGCTGAAGAGCTTCGTTCTAAGGTAAGTTTCTTGGCCTTATAGGGAATTTTTTTTTCTTCCACCAACTGCAGTTTACTACTGCTTTAACAGGCACGCTTCAATCATAATGAACATACGAGCTGATAAAAATAATAAAGTTTGCAATTTTGCAAAAAGGAAACTAAGGTGTTTATATTATAAGATACTTTTGTTTTCTTTCTTTCTTTCTTTTACTTTAAAAAAATGTATTTATCATAATGTTAACGAAAACCTGGCTCTTTTGTGATTTGTCCAGTTTCTGGTACAAATCATGGTCATATATAATAATAAATTTGCAAATAGAGTTTTCTTTAAAATTTGGGATATTTTTTTTTTTTTTTTTTTTTAAATGTGAAAAAAATGGATGTTCAAAAGCAAAAGAAGTTTCCATATACAATAAATGGTAAATACAAAAACAATACTGCAATATCTTAAAAAATGTAACAAGGGAAAAAGAAGAGGAGTAGGCTAATAAGGGGTTAATTAAAAACAACAGGGTCTCCACTTCACAGATTTGCTGGAACAGACATTATACCGAGATCATAGACAAGTCTGCACATAAGAACCGTGTATTTATGAATGAAAATTGTTTGCAGGCTTCACACACACTGGAGGCTTATCCCTGTTATTATGCTGCCTAGGAACGCCCACTCCTCCAGGCTGACAGCCATCCATCAAGGCATTTTGATATCGGCATAACTCCTCCCAATATCCACATCTGAATAAGTCACATACATCCATTGATCAAAGGCACCTTCATCCCAGAAAGGTAGAATTTTTTGAACGGATAATGAAAAAAGGGATTTTTTTAATGGTCCCACAACACAGAAATGGCTAAAAACTATTTTCATTTAGCTCAAAATTTAAAAAGATGAGGGGGGAATACAGTTACTCCCCAATGCAACATTTAACTACTTGCCTACTGTGCACTTAAACCCCCTTACCAATCCAGGCCAATTTTCAGCTTTCAGCGCTCTCACACTTTGAATGACAATTGCGCGGTCATGCTACACTGTACCCATATGAAATTTTTATCATTTTTTTCACACAAATAGAGCTTTCTTTTGGTGGTATTTAATCATCTCTGGGTTTTTTATTTTTTACAAAAAAAAAAGAAAAAAGACAGAAAATTTTGAAAAAAAAAAAAGTTTTTCTTATTTTTAGCGAGTAAATTTTGAAAATAAATCAATTTTTCACCTTCACTGATGTGCGCTGATGAGGCGGCACTGATAGGCTGCACTGATGGGCACTGATGAGGTGGCACTTATGGGCACTGATGAGGTGGCACTTATGGGCACTCATGAGGAGGTACAAATTTGCCGCACTGATGAGCACTGATAGGCGGCACTGATAGGCGGCACTGAGAGGTGGCACTGCAGGGCACTGAGAGGTGGCACTGCTGGGCACTGAGAGGCGGCACTGACGGGCGGCACTGATGGGCACTGGCGGATGGACACTGACGGGTGGCACTGATGGACACTGATGGGCGGCACTGATGAGCGGCACCATCAGTGCCCACACTCAGTGCCCATAGTGCTGATCAGTGCCTAGATGAGCAGGCACTGATGGGCACTGACTGGCAGCACTATGGGCACTGATTGTGGGCACTGATGGGGGGCACTGATGGCGGGCACTGTGGGCACTGAGTGTATGTTTTTTTACCTTGTGTAATCAGGGCACTGGTGATCAGTGCCCTGATTACATTCTTCTGTGTCCCCGGCGGCTGATCGGCTCTCCTCCTTCCTCACACTGCAGTCTCCGTGTGAGGAAGGAGCGCTGGCGATGAGAGATGATCTCATATGTTTACATATGAGATAACTCAACACACAGCCATTAATGTCTGAACCGCTGGCAACAAAAGTGAGTACACCCCTACGTTAAAATGTCCTAATTGGTCCCAAAGTGTCAATATTTTGTGTGGTCACCATTATTTTCCAGCACTGCCTCAACCCTCTTGGGCATGGAGTTCACCAGAGCTTCACAGGTTGCCACTGGAGTCCTCTTCCACTCCTCCATGATGACATCACAGAGCTGGTGGATGTTAGAGACCTTGCGCTCCTCCACCTTCCATTTAAGGATGCCTCACAGATGCTCAGTAGGGTTTAGGTGTGCAGACATGCTTGGCCAGTCCATCACCTTTACCCTTTATTCCCACTGACCCCCCCAATGTAAAAGACATTCTTCGAACTGACCACAAATAAAGGGGACATTCCTCCAACTGACCTCCAATGTAAGGGACATTCCTCCAACTGACCTCCAATGTAAGGGATATTCCTCCAACTGACCTCCAATGTAAGGGATTTCCTACAACTTATCTCCAATGTAGGGGATATTCCTCCAACTGATCTCCAATGTAGAGGACATTCCTCCAACTGACCTCCAGTGTAAGGGACATTCCTCCAACTGACCTCCAATGTAAGGGACATTCCTCCAACTGACCTCCAATGTAAGGGATATTCCTCCAATTGACCTCCAATGTAAGGGACATTCCTCCAACTGACCTCCAATGTTAGGGATATTCTTCCCACTGACCACCAATGTAAGGGAAATTCTTCCCTCTGACCACAGTGGGTATGACAAGCATGCTTTACTGCATATACACACTGATTTTACTGTTGTGGATTTAAGATTACTTTTATGTTTTAGGCTAGGTTTACACTTTTGCGCTTTTATTTTCATTCCTTTTTGCATTTTCACATTGCTGAGCTTTTTTACATTCAATTGTCTAACATTTTGGATGCATGTTTCCATCATGCTTTTATATGCTGGCCAATGAAAAACTATTTAAGCTTGTTTGAAACAGAGGTAAGTATTTTATTGGGGACTTTAGCTCTGGATTAAGTAGGACATGCACTAATTGAAATTTTTCTTGACAGAAGATGATCATATGATTGACTTCTGTCAAAGTGACATTTCATGTTGACTGCAGCCACTGATAGGTGTATTGTGACAGCTGTGGGTGCCGCTGTCAGAATACAGTGTCCCATCAGAAAGATTCCTCAATCCACCTTGCTTGTGTGGATAAAGGAATCTGGCAGGCTAAACCACAAAAGAAGAACTGTCTATGGCCAACCTAAAGGAGTTGTAAAGGCAGAATGTTTTTTTTATCTTAATGCATTCTATACATTTACATAAAAAGCCTTCTGTGTGTAGCAGCCTCCCACCCCTCCACCACCCCCCCCCCCCCGATATTTCCTACCTGAGCCCCTTCTCTATCCAGAGATTTCCACAAGTTACTCGACTTCCTGATTGGATGAGACAAAGCATCAGCACAATTGACTCCCGCTGCTGTCAATCAAAGTCAGTTACGAATCAGGAGAGAGAGGAGGCAGGGCTGAACAGCTCGGCTCGGGGGCCCCCATAGCAAGCTGCTTGTTGTGGGGGCACTTGACAGAAGAGAGGGGCCAGGAGCAGCAAAGAGGGACCGAGAAGAGGAGGATCAGGACTGCCCTGTCTTAAACCAACTGCACAGAGGAGTAAGTAGAACATGTTTGTTATTAAAAAAAAAAAAACAGAAGTCTTTATAATCGCTTTAACCGGTTGCCGACCGCCGCACGACTATATACTGCGGCGGTCAGCCCCGGCCAGGCAGAGTGACGTATCGGTACGTCACTCGCCTGTCACTGACTTGCGAGCCTATAGCGAGCGGGCGCGCGCCCGCCGAGGCGCGCGCCCGCCGCGGCTCGTTCACAGGCAAGTCAGTGCGTGTGACCGGCGGACTCGATGTCCGCCGGCCACACTACGATCGCTCCTGTGAAGGGAGAAAGACAGAGCAGCTTGTGTAAACAAGCTGCCTGTCAGTTCTCCCTGTGTAAAAGTAAAGATCTGACCGTTCTACTATGTAGAACGGTTGATCTTTGCTTTTACACCAATAGCAATGTCCCTACACAGTAGAAAGCACGCCCCTAGGACACACTTAACCCCTCCCTTCCCAATAAAGTTAACCCCTTCCCTGCCAGTGTCATTTTTGCAGTAACAGTGCATATGTATAGCACTGATTACTGCAGTAATGTCACTGGTAATCCCAAAAGTGTCAAAAATGTCAGTCAAGGGTCCGATCTGTCCGCCGCAATGTCGCAGTACCGAAAAAAAAATCGCAGATCGCCGCCATTACGCGTTAAAAAAAAAAACACCAAAAATGACAAAAATCTTTCTCTTTGTTAGTAAACGCGATAACTTTTGCGCAAACCAATCAAAATACGCTTTTTGCGATTTTTTTTACCAAACATAGGTAGCATAAAACAAATTGGCCGAAAAATGTTAAAAAATTTTGATTTTTACTTTTTTTTTTGGGGAATTTCATATAAAAAAATGTGAAAAATATTGTTATTTTTGCAAAATTTACGCTCTTTTTTTGTTTATAGCGCGTGATCAAAAAATCGCACAGGTGATCAAATACCACCAAAAGAAAGCTCTGTTTGTGGGAAAAAAAGGACGTCAAATTCGTTTAGGTACAGCGTCGCACGACCGCGCAATTGTCCGTTAAAGTCACGCAGTAAAAAATCGCAAAAAAACCCCTGGTCCTTTAGCAGCCAAATCCTCCGGGGCTTAAGTGGTTAAAGGATTAGTTCACCTTTACATAAAAAAACGGAAAAGTGAACATTGTAAATTTTCATGTTTTTGCATAGCGCAACTTTACTTTGATATATTGTAATAATTTGGGTCTATTTCACTATTAAGTTGATGTTTTTGTTTGATGTGTATAGCGCAGTCTTTTTTCCTTTTCTATAGGTATGTGATTGTACGAGCCAACCTGCTGCAGGAAATGTAATGCAGAGGGTCGGCCAGTGGTTACAGAGCAGCTCCACTTTTGTTATGAAAGAAACCTTCCCCTCTGGGTGATCTCTGTACATTGCAGGGATTTTAACAAACTTTGTTGCAGATTCCTACTTTTTGTTATTCTGAAGAAATAACTGTTTGTGTGTCTGTGTCCATGTGCGGAGTGAATGTGAAAGGGAATGACTTTTGCATTATTAATCAGCTGCTGCACTTGCAGGGTACCCATGAGGAAAGTGGCAGGGTCTGCAACCCTTTAGATGTGATTAACCCTTTGGGAGTATCACACCATAAATGACATTTTTGTTGCAGTGGATAATATTAAGGCCCGTACACACGTAGCGATTGTCGGCCGTAAATATTCGGCCGCCGAACGATCGGCCGATTGTCGGCTTGTTAGTATGATGCTTCCGACAACCGACTGCGACTTTTCAGCCGAACAGAATCGGGTGTGCAGGCTATAAAATTTTTGTTGGCCGTCACCAGAACGGTGAATGTGTGTGTGTGTGTATATATTTGTATATTTTTTTTTTTTATTAGGGATGCACCGATCCGATATTCGGATCGGATATCGGCACCGATATGGTCATTTTAGATGGATTGGTAATGCCCCGTACACACGTACCGATGTCGGCCGTAAATATTCGGCCGCCGACCGATCGGCCGATTGTAGGCTTGTTAGTATTATGCTTCCGACAGCGCATTTTCGGCCGAACAGAATCGGTCGTGCAGACTTTAAAATATTTGTTGGCTGTCACCAGAACGGCCGATTGTTCGCCAGTCAGTACAGAATTCGGCCGACAGACAGCAGATGAGCAAGACTGGGCATGCTCAGAGAAGAAAAAACACACGGAAAGTTAACCATCACATGGCATCACTTCTGCATTCGGCTGTTGTTGGCCGACAAAATTCGTGTGCAGTCTTTAGCACTTTTCAGCCGACAGGACAGCACCGGACAAAAGACGGCCGATCGTTGGGCCGACATTCGGTATGTGTGTACGGGGCTTTACAATGTGACTTGTGTTGCAATTGTATATTCTTCTTCTTCTTCCTATTATTATACAAGATTTATATAACGCCAACAGTTTGCACAGCACTTTACAATCTAAAGAGAGACAATTACGTTACAATACAATAAAATTCAAGAGGGTTAAGAGGGCCCTGCTAATAAGAGCTTACAATCTAACAGGGTGGTGAAATATGCTATTTTTTTTATTTTTTTTTTAATTTGCTATATTTTTTTACAATGAAAGTGGAGTTACCTTTTAAGTCTGTCCAGTTCAAAAAAAAAAATCTGTGTCTTTTTTGGTTATTCTGTAAGTAGACATAACAGATAGGAGGTAGTCTGATGGAACGGACGCAAATCTGCTTTTACCTGGCCACCTATAGATCCAGAAAGAGAACAAATCTGATGAGACAAAAATGTAATGAGAATGACTTTGGTCCCAGTGTGGTTTGATTCAGGAGGGGGTGGGTGGGGGGTCTGTCCACCAATCAGACGGCATGGTGTGAAGGGAGTCTGAAGGATTTACATTTAACATTTAATTTTGTCTTCTCTGAGAGAGCCAATAAAAGGATCACCAGAACTCCAAACTTTCATAATTGATGGATACAAGCAATCTCCTACCCCCCCCCCCCCCCCTCAATCAGATGCCCTTCTAATCCAGGGTCAGCTCTACCCCCCAATCAGAACAGCTGTACCCCTCCTAATCAGATCCAGGGCCAGCTGTACCCCCCAATCAGATCCAGGGTCAGCTGTACACCCCAATCAGATCCAGGGTCAGTTATAAACCCCAATCAGATCCAGGGTCAGTTATAAAACCCCATCAGATCCAGGGTCAGTTATAAACCCCAATCAGATCCAGGGTATGCTCTTTACCCCCCCCCCCCCATCAGATCCAGGGTATGCTGAAACCCCCCCCCCCCTTTATCAGATCCCGGGTATACTCTGTACCCCTCTGTATCCCCCTCATCAGATCAGATACAGGGTATGCTGTGTACCCCCCTCCCCCATCAGATATTAGATACAGGGTATGCTGTGTACCCCCCCATCAGATCCAGGGTATGCTGTACCCCCCCCCTTTATCAGATCCAGGGTATGCTCTACCCCCCCCCATCAGATCCAGGGTATGCTTTACCCCCCCAATCAGATCCTGGGTATGCTGAACCCCTCTTTATCAGATCCAGGGTATGCCCCCCCCCCTCCCCAATCAGATCCAGGGTCGGCTGTTCACACCATTCAGATCCAGAGTCAGCTCTACCCCCAATCAGATTGAGGGTATGGTCTACCCCCATCAGATCCAAGGTATGCTTTACGCCCCAATCAGATCCAGGGTATGCTGTACCCCCCCAATCAGATCCAGGGTATGCTTTACCCCCCTCCCCCAATCAGATCCAGGGTTGGCTGTACACCCCATTCAGATCCAGGGTCAGCTTTACCCCCTATTAGATCCTGGGTATGCTCTGTACCTCCCTCCCCCCCCATCAGATCCAGCGTATGCTGTTCCCCCCCACCAGATCCAGGGTATGCTGTACCCCCCCAATCAGATCCTGGGTATGCTGTACCCCCCCATCAGATCCAGGGTATGCTGCACCCCCCCCATCAGGTCCAGGGTATGCTTTACCCCCCAAATCAGATCCTGGATATGCTGTACCCCCCCCATCAGATCCAGGGTATGTTGTACCCCCCCCCAATCAGATCCAGTGTATGCTGTACCCCCCCCCCCCCAATCAGATCCAGGGTCAGCTGTACACCCCATTCAGATCCAGAGTCAGCTCTACCCCCAATCAGGTCCAGGGTATGCTCTGTACATTCCCCCCCCCCCCACATCAGATCCAGGGTATGCTGTACCCCCCCCCCAATCGGATCCTGGGTATGTTGTACCCCCCCCCATCAGTTCCAGGTATGCTGTACCCCCCAATCAGATCCAGGGTATGCTGTGTACCCCCCCCCCCTATCAGATGCAGAGTATGCTGTACCCCACCCCCCATCAGATCCAGGGTATGCTGTACTGCCCAATCAGATCCTGAGTATGCTGTACCCCCCCCCCCTCTTTATCAGATCCAGGATATTCTTTAAACCGCCCCCTTTAACAGATCCAGGGTATGCTTTATCCCCCTCCCCCCATCAGATCCAGGGTATGCTGTACCCTCCCCATCAGATCCAGAGTATGCTGTACCCCCCCCCCCATCATGTCCAGGGTATGCTTTACCCCCCCTATCAGATCCAGGGTATACTTTACCCCCCCAATCGGATCCTGGGTATGTTGTACCCCCCCATCAGTTCCAGGGTATGCTGTACCCCCCAATCAGATCCAGGGTATGCTGTGTACCCCCCCCCCAATCAGATCCAGGGTCGACTGTTCACACACCATTCAGATCCAGAGTCAGCTCTACCCCCAATCAGATCCAGGGTATGCTTTACCCCCCTCCCCCAATCAGATCCAGGGTTGGCTGTACACCCCATTCAGATCCAGGGTCAGCTTTACCCCCTATTAGATCCTGGGTATGCTCTGTACCTCCCTCCCCCCCCATCAGATCCAGCGTATGCTGTTCCCCCCCCACCAGATCCAGGGTATGCTGTACCCCCCCAATCAGATCCTGGGTATGCTGTACCCCCCCATCAGATCCAGGGTATGCTGCACCCCCCCATCAGGTCCAGGGTATGCTTTACCCCCCAAATCAGATCCTGGATATGCTGTACCCCCCCCATCAGATCCAGGGTATGTTGTACCCCCCCCCCCAATCAGATCCAGTGTATGCTGTACCCCCCCCCCAATCAGATCCAGGGTCAGCTGTACACCCCATTCAGATCCAGAGTCAGCTCTACCCCCAATCAGGTCCAGGGTATGCTCTGTACATCCCCCCCCCCCCACATCAGATCCAGGGTATGCTGTACCCCCCCCCCAATCGGATCCTGGGTATGTTGTACCCCCCCATCAGTTCCAGGGTATGCTGTACCCCCCAATCAGATCCAGGGTATGCTGTGTACCCCCCCCCCTATCAGATGCAGAGTATGCTGTACCCCACCCCCCATCAGATCCAGGGTATGCTGTACTGCCCAATCAGATCCTGAGTATGCTGTACCCCCCCCCCCCTCTTTATCAGATCCAGGGTATTCTTTAACCGCCCCCTTTAACAGATCCAGGGTATGCTTTATCCCCCTCCCCCCATCAGATCCAGGGTATGCTGTACCCTCCCCATCAGATCCAGAGTATGCTGTACCCCCCCCCCCCCATCATGTCCAGGGTATGCTTTACCCCCCCCCCTATCAGATCCAGGGTATACTTTACCCCCCCAATCGGATCCTGGGTATGTTGTACCCCCCCATCAGTTCCAGGGTATGCTGTACCCCCCAATCAGATCCAGGGTATGCTGTGTACCCCCCCCCCCCCAATCAGATCCAGGGTCGACTGTTCACACACCATTCAGATCCAGAGTCAGCTCTACCCCCAATCAGATCGAGGGTATGCTCTACAACCCATCAGATCCAAGGTATGCTTTACCACCCCAATCAGATCCAGTTAAATAAATAGTGTTGCGCAAGAATAAAAATCTCTATTTATATGTTATTTCAATAATGTTGGTGGCAATCCTGATTTGTGCTGTATATAGTGTAACTAAGATCCCATTGTTTAAAACAAGAATAATGTGATATATACCATATTCTAAAAAATCCAAAACAATAATTGATATAAATTCAGTGCTATATAAATAAATAAATAATTGGCATCAATAGTAAATCAATACATCAAATTATAAAGTGCTAAGTGCTGGTTCGATACTAATATATCGATATACCTTAAATATAACAAAAGGTGCTTGCTATGTCCTCTCATGCAAAAAAGTATATATAAATAATTGTGATAAATAGCGCATATCCAGGGTATGCTGTACCCCCCCCTCCCCCC